>NC_135438.1:22222648-22522648 GCF_051991255.1 Vanacampus margaritifer | reverse complement strand
GACACAGCAAAAAAGGTGAGCCATTAACTAACATTAAATTTTGATGACAAGTGGGGGACCCCAAAATATCATGGCGACCGGGCCGTGAATTTGAGACCCCTGCTCTTCATGCTATGATGTGCTGTTATTATGTACATATTGATATTGATATCTGCTCTACAATAATTTCCATCATTTGGCCCTTTAAAACAAAATTTCAATTGCCCTCGCTCATTAGCTGCAATAATTCTCATTGGAGAAAACTATTTACTGTATATTAGTTCCATTACTTACAAACCATAAACTGGAGTGAAGAGTTAGTACACACAGACAATATTACAGAAATGTCAGATTATATCAACCTGTTGCATTTAGTGCCTAATCAGGTTGTTGCTCACATGCTGCAGTATAATATGCTGTGATGAAGTAACCAGCATCATGAATTTCTTTGGCGACAACTTGCCTCTGTATTCTCACACAATTTGATGAGGCTTTGCAGTTTTAGTCCATTAAAGTGATGATGCATCCAAATGTAAGTGTGAATGGTGATTGAATGGCGATCACACTAGATGGGCCTGAATGGGGACCTGAACAAGTGTCGAGAAAATGGATAAAAGGACACCTAATTGTCAATCTTTCAATCAATTTACCACTATAATCACAATGTTCTGTATATAGACAATTGAATTTCTGTGGGTGGTATAGAATATGGATGGAAGGAAGGTTAATATAAATAATTGATCTCAATGGGTTCGAAAGGATTTTGTGCCTGTGAAAAAGAAGCCATGAGTGGGGTTGTGTCCTCCCCAGGACGGCCTTGGCATGACTCAGATGTCAGGTCTCAAATGACTGAATGAGTGGGTGACATGTCAGATCAAGTGCTCAAGATTAGCGGGCATGAATACGAGGTCATCAAGAGGGCTGGTTCAAATAAAAGAAATGATAACGATAAGAAAGTCAAACTGAAGTTTGAAAATATATTCCAGGAATGATATGTCCTTGGACCTTGGCTGAAAGGGAATGAAATGAAGTGCTACAGCACTGTCAATATTTCAACCATGAATGTTTTTGTCCTAATTAGGACGGCAAGTGAATTGATGCCTATCTCAGCTGACTTTGGGCGAGAGATGTGGGATGCACCCTGGACTAGTCGTTGCAGCCAATCGCAGGACACTTAAGTCAGTGTACCTGGCGAAAACCTACACAAGCACGGGGACAAGATGCAAACGTCAAGATTCAAACCCGGACTCCCACAACTGCGAGGCAGGCGTGGAAAATGCATTGATGTGATACACCTGGTGGCGGACGCTTAATTCTTTACTTGTGAGTGGTTCGAGAAAATAAAATGTGTTACGGCAATGAGAAAGGAGACGTCAGACCGAAGCTGTGATGGATTGCCACAAGTAAACAATTAGCTAAATCATTCCAGACGAGATCCTCCGCATTTTCTGAGCTGAGCTCAGCAGTCAACTCATCCGCAGACATCTGTTTTATGTTACAAGTGCATGTTACATGACCCATACGTTGCCATACTTATAAGATGACATGCATTTTCTTTCACTGGGGTGGGAACGGATGTGCACTTATGACCAATTTACATAATTATCTGGCCACCAACACTCTAAAAACAGTTGGGTCCCAAAAAAAAACAAAAGGGACCAACTCATCTTTTTGAGTTATTTAACCACAAAAAGTTGGGTCAGGTGAATAACCCAGAACGCAACCCCAAAACTGGGTTGCTTTGTGGGTTGTTCATGTAATTTTACCCAACTTTTTGGTTTAAATAACTAAAAAAGTTCAGTCGGTTCATTTTTGACCCAGTTAAATTGAGTTATTCAATTTACCCCAAAAATTGAGTCAAATGAATAACCCGACAAATTGGGTCATTTTGTGGGTTATTATTTAATTTGACCCAACGTTCTGGATTGAATAACTTAAAAAGTTGGGTCGGTTCATTTTTGACCCGGTTCAACTGGGTTATTCAATGTACCCAAAAAGTTTAATCAAATGAATAACCCACAAAACAACCCAATAAATTCACTCATTTTGTGCATTATTATTTAATTTGACCCAACATTTTGGATTAAATAACTCAAAAAGTCGTGTCAGTTCTTATTTGACCAAATTCAGTTGGGTTATTCAATTAACCCAAAAATTTGGGTCAAACGAATAACCCACAAAGCAATTCAAAAATTAGTTTGCTTTGTGAATTATGAATTTCTTTAATAACTCCAAAAGTTGGGTCGGACAGTTTTTGACCCAATTTGTTGTTTTTTGACGCAATTTGTTTTTTTTGACCCAACTGTTTTGAGTGCATCAAAACCTATACAACCCCAACCTAAACCTTTGCTTCCTAGTTTTAAATATATTCTCCTGTGCACTATTACGGCTGGTGCAGCCATGGATCCCGGTTCATGATTTCTTCACATTTAGACACAGACAGCCATTCACACTCGCACCGTCATTGATTGGGAAATGACCCCTCGCTGCCTGCACGGAAGTGAAGCGAGTCGACCAAAACAGCATCAATAAATATTACCGGAAACATCTTAACATTTTGGTGTCATTGTCAGTCGCTGAAGTTAGACTGATTACACTTGAGAAACAAGTTAAGAAAAAAAATGGTTGAGTTAGATGTCGATGTTGATCAAAACTTTAATGCTGATTTGGATCTCACACCCAAAATTTAAAACCAGCCATCAGAAAAATTGTGTTCCCCAGTGTTATTTATATCCTGGCCAAAATGAATTTTGACAGGGCAGTGGCAAAGTCATTACCACGTCAGCATTGCAATTGAGAGGCCTTGGGTTCAAATCTGGACTGGGATTTCCTGTGTGGAGCAAGCACAGAGAGAATGCCTGCAAGCGTACGCCAGCTTCCTCCCACATTCCAAAAACATGCAAGCTTAACTAAAGACCCTCAAATTCAATAGTATGGCTGTGTATTGATATGAGCTGTGTGATTGGCTGATTCGCCTAATGGGAGAAATTGAGCTGGGATAGGTTCCAGCTCAATTTTCCCCAATTTTATGGCGCCCCTGAAAGCCGCACGCTCTTCGCATTTGGCTACATTGCCTAATGGGCAATCCGGGTCTGCCCGTGACCCGAATGAAGACAAGCACGAATGGATATCTTTAAAAATGTGATTTCATTTGCAGCTAAAACATACCATACCAAATTAAAATGCACTTTGACTCAAAATTTAGCCAGGATCTGCATAATTTGGCTCTTAATGGCAGCTTTTCTTTTAAAGTCCATTCAAACCTGCAACTGTACCTAGAAAGAATACATACTATAGATATTGTGTATCGTTCTTTTCTAAGGAAATATCGCCACTGAGGTCGCCTGATACTGGGGAGCAGAAGCAGCAGATGCTGTGAAACTTGAACTTGCTTCTCTTTATTCGAGGTGTTTGTTGATTGCATCCACCTGTTAAAAATAGAGTGAAAGTAAAATAAGAGCTGTCTTTCTACACTCATATCTCCTCCTTGAAGTTGGTGCAAAATAAAACAGCTGCTGAGTTTGTCCTATGCTGTCTTCAGGGTTTATTCTTAGCCTTTTTAGGTGAGTTTATGTAATTTTGCTTTCTTTCTCCTCATCTTTATAAGTGTGTTCCACTTTGTGTCGTTGTCTTCCTCTGGGCAATGTTTTGGACTGCATAGAGCAGATGAAAATTTGACTTTGACAAGACTGAGCCAAAAAGGACAAGCAGCAGCCGCTTGTCTTATCAGTCAACTGCAGATTGTTCTATGCTAATGAGGAATAGAAACCACTTGACATATCTGATTGTTAGCATGCAGCTTCAAGTCACTAAAGCAGAGGTTTGCAACCTGCGGCTCTGGAGCCACATGTGGCTCCCTGTGGATCGCTCATTTTTTTGGTGGAAATTGATATATATATATATATATATATATATATATATATATATATATATATATATATATATATATATATATATATATATATATATATATATATATATATATATATATATATATATATATATATATATATATATATATATATATATATATATATATATATATATATATATATATATATATATATATATATATATATATATATATATATATATATATATATATGCAGCACGGTGGCTGACTGGTTAGCACGTCCGCCTCCCAGTGCTGAGGACGTGAGATCGAGTCCGGGCTTTGGCCTTCCTGGGTGGAGTTTGCATGTTCTCCCCGTGCTTGCATGGGTTTTCTCCGGGTACTCCGGTTTCCTCCCACATTCCAAAGACATGCATGGCAGGTTAATTGAACACTCCATATTGTCCATAGGTGTGATTGTGAGTATGGTTGTTTGTCTCTGTGTGCCCTGTGATTGGCTGGCAACCAGTTCAGGGTGTACCCTGCCTACTGCCCGAAGCCAGCTGGGATAGGCTCCAGCACCCCCGCGACCCTTGTGAGGAAAAGCGGTCAAGAAAATGGATGGATGGATGGATGGATATATATATATATGTTTTTTTTTACATATTTATTTTTAGTTTTTAGATAAAAATATTCTTTAAATGAATTAAAGATTAAATAAAATAAATAAAAATGAAATGTTCCAAAAAAGTCAGTCCAATTTTTTTTAAGTTGTCAGAAAAAGCGAGACAAAATGTAAATGAAAAAGGTTTTCCAAAAAAAACAAAAAACAAACAAGAATTATTGTCCACAAAACTGCCAAAAATCTCAAATAATTGCTAATAAAAAAAAGGCAGAAAAAAATGTCCAAAAAAGGAAGAGGAGAGGCAGTAAATTACCATATGTTCATAAAATTGCCAACAATGTCATAAATTTGGCAGAAAAGTAGAAATGTCTAAAAATGTATGACAAATGAAGTATGAAAAATAACCCCCAAAAAACAAAAATGGAAAAGTAAAATAAAATGAATCTCAATGTATTGGATGCTGCATATTTTTATGTTATGGTGCAGCTCAAATGAACTTTTGGGCCCACAGAACATTAGACTAACACTAACACTGTTTCGTTCATCACAATGTTTTCGGGCACTTTTTGATGGCTACTCGAGGGAAAGTTGACACGGCTAAACCAGACCGCGGAAAGCACAGAACGTCACCTGAGCCGCATTCATCGGAACAGCCCGATGCTAATGCTAGCCTGTAGGCGAGCGTGCGAGAGATGATGGACGAAATGCGTACCGACAAGTTTGAGTCTACTATCTCAACGGCTGTGAAAAGAGAGATTCTGGCAGCCTTGGAGCCCTTTGAGAACAGGCTCATGGCATATAGTGAGACGATCGCTGACCTCGAGCGCTCGGCTAACGCGTATGATGTGGAATACTCTGATCTCCGGGCTAACGTTAGCAAGCTAACTACCACAGTTGAATCTCAATCGAAGAAATGATGGAATAACATTCGTCTTGTGGGCCTACCTGAAAGCGTGGAGGGTCCTTGAGTTTTTTGCCCAGTTTCTACAAGACTTACTTGGACTTGAGGATAAACCGGTGCTGGATCGGGTTCATCGCACCCTACGTGCTAGGCCAAAGGATTGTGAACCTTCTCGTTCACTCGTGGTTTGGGTGACTCTATTCCAATTTCAAAACCAAGCAGGGGAAGCGTCTTCTTTAACTTAAATGGGCAGAATAATCTCGATCTACCCGGTCTTTACCCTTACAGTGGCTAAAAAACGAGCCGCTTTCGCTACAGTAAAGAAGGACCTCCATTCCTGCTCGAACGTCAAATTTGGTCTTCTTTACCCGGCGACTCTACGCATCACTTTACCTGGTGGCCAGACCTATAGATTTGAGGATCCAGCATTGGCACTGAGCTTTGTGAGAGACAATATTAAAAAAGGGGTTAAGGACTTACTATTCCCATTCATTTCAATGCTCATCTTGTTTACTTTTTTTTTTTAATTGATTTTTGTTTTTGCTTTGTTTTGTTTTTTAACTAACGGCCTGCAGTGATTTGCCTGGATGAACACTTCAGACCAAGATTGTTATCACTGCAAGTGCTATACCATTGACAAATACTTCATGGTGGGATGCTGTTTTTTTCCCCTTCTTTTTTCTTTACTTGTTAGGTTGTAATGCGTGTTTTTCATAAGGGGGTGAAGGGGGAAAAAGTATCTAATTAAAAAACAAAACAATGATTAACGTTTAATTGTTGGGTTTTAGTTAATAGCGCATATGTTATGGTTTGATGTCAGAGATTAATTTTTTTTTGTCACAATTCCAACGCCTAGGTAATGGTAAGCGCTCTTTAGCTTGTTGTTTGCTTTAGGGGGGTGTATTGCGCGCATCCAATGAGGGGGATGCTTCTGCTAGAGTTTATGTGGGAGAGTGGGTTTTTGGGGGGTAAAGTGGGTTTTTTCGATTTGTATGTTATTTTTTGTTGTTGTTTTTCTTTTTTGGCACCAGGGTTTCTCTTTTGCATCTTATTGCTGTTATCTGACAATGACTCTACCCACTGCGTCAATTGGCGTCTAGCGGATGTTCTATTAAATTCATTAGCTTCAACTGTAACAAGCTTAATAACCCAATTAAACGAAGAAAAATACTGCACCATCTCCACCATTTTGGTGCCCAGGTGATCTTCTTGCAAGAGACTCATCTCAAAATAAAAGACCATCCTAAATTGAAGAGGGGATGGATAGGTCAGACTTATCACTGCTCATTTCAAGACAAATCACGGGGTTGGTTGGTTTTGGCTAATATTTATATTTATATATTTTTTTCAAAATTTTCCTGATCTGTCATCTCACCACTTGATATTAGGTAATGACTTTAATTGTTGCCTTAATACTCTGCTGGACCGCTCTTCTCCTAGGGCCTGTCTTCCCTCCAAAGTCTGCCAAGGTAATCCATGCTTTAATGAAAGAATTTGCTGTTACTGATGCCTGGCGCTTTCTTAACCCATCTAAAAGGGAATATTAATTTTTTTCTCATGTTCACCACACTTTTACCCGCATCGATTATTTTTTTGGCCAGTGATAGATTACTTTCATCGCTGCACACTTGTAAATTTGATACCATTATTATTTCAGACCATGCTCCTATCTCTATGGATATTTGTTTTAAAAATGTTACTTTTATGCGTGGGCCATGGCGTCTTAATACACGTTTTCTTCTAAATGAGGACTTTGTTAACTTTATTTCACAACGAATTGATTTTTTTGGGGACGTTAACAGAACACCTGACGTGTCAGCTTCAGTACTTTGGGAGACCTTGAAAGCATATATTAGAGGTGAGATCATTTCATACACAGCATATGAGAACAAACTTAGAAAGGGTAAGATGACTTGTTTGACACGGCGTATATCCGAAGTGGATGGGTTGCACGCCACTAGGAAAACCCCAGATCTCTATAAAGAACACGTCTGTCTACAAGCCGAATTTGATGCCTTGATGACACACCGTAGTACTGAACTCCTCCTCCAAACCAGGTCTCAATTCTTTGCACATTGGGATAAAGCCAGTACATTATTAGCACATCAATTACGTCAGATTTTAACATTTCTTCAGATTCCCCAAATCCAAACAAATTCCGGGATTACCACCACAGAATCCAGCGAAATTAATGATGTGTTTAAGGAATTTTATGTGTGTCTCTATCCATCTGGTCAACTAGGCAATCCTGATTTTGACAAGTTTTTTTGTTGAAAATGTAAACATTCCTTTGCTGGATTATTTGGTTGCAGAAAGGCTGGAGGCGCCTATAACTATTGTTGAACTTGATACTGTAGTGTCATCGCTTCAATCTGGGAGGAGTCCAGGGCCAGATGGTTTTGGCTGTGAGTTCTACAAAAAAGTTCTGGTCTAAACTTGCCCCCTTATTATTGGATATGTTTAACGAATCATTTGCATATGGCCACCTTCCCCAGACTCTCAATCAAGCATCAATTTCTCTTTTGTTAAAAAAAAGGTATGGACCTATTGGTGTGCACTTCATATCATCCAATTAGTTTATTGAATGTTGACTTTAAATTGCTGTCTAAATTATTGGCGTTACGCTTGGAATCGACCTTATCCTTTATTATATCTTTTGACCAAACAGGATTTATTCGGAACAGACATTCGTTCTCCAATCTGAGGTGTTTATTCAACTTGTTGTATAATGTTTCCTCTTCGAACACCCATGAAGCAGTGATAGCACTGGATGCCGAAAAAGCAAGATTACCTCTTTTATGTCCTGGGAAGATTTGGTTTTAAAGACAATTTTGTCACATGGATTAAATTGCTTTATTCTGCTCCGCAAGCCTCAGTTAAGACAACATTCAATCTAAATATTTCCATCTCCATTGATCTACGAGACAAGGTTATTCCTTGAGTCCGTTATTGTTTGCCATTGAACCACTTTCTATAGTTCTTTGGTCCAACCCCCTTATCACAGGAATATTCAGATATGGTATTCTCTCTTTATGCAGATGACCTTCTTTTATATGTCTCTAACATTTCAATTCCCGCTGCCCTCTCCACATTGAATTCATTTGGCAAAATATCTGGGTATAAATTAACTTTAAGCAAAAGTGAGATATTTCCTATAAATACTGCTACTAAGACTTTTCCCCTACAAAGATTTCCTTACACAGTTGCCTTACACAGTTTTGTTTATCTTGGAATTCACGTTACACTTAAATTAATTTTGCTCCCTTGTTGACTTGAACACAAGACGACTTTGAACGATGGTCTCTGCTTAATCTATCTTTAGCTGCTCGTGTCAATGCGGTTAAGATGAATATACTCCCGAGGTTTTCCTATTTGTTTAAGTGCATACCACTCTTTCTACCTCAGTAATTTTTCCGTAAATTAGTAAGTTTGATTTCATCTTTCATATGAAACAAGAAGGTCCCTAGAATGCGCAAAGAATATTTACAAAGGCCAAAACCACTTGAGGGGCTGGCTTTACCAAACTTTAGGTTGTATTACTTGGCCTCCAACATTAGGGTTCTTAAATATTGGTGGGCTCCTCACACCCAGTGACCTTGAAAGCTTTAGTGCACTCTCCTATCCATTCCTCTACGGCACTCTATACTAAGAATGTGGTTGACAGGGCTACGCTTAGAATTTGGGTTCAGTTTAAGCGCTACTTTGGCTTTACAGACTACTTCCATCCATGCTCCAATGGCAGCTAACCATGTTTTTCTTCCCTCCCTTTTAGATAATACTTTCCAAGAGTGGACACGCTTTGGTATTAGTACTTTCGGAGATTTGTACATTAATAATATTTTTGCTTCTTTTCAGCAATTTTCAGACAAATTTTCACTCCCGAAACATCTTTTCTTTTTTTTTTTTGACACTTACAAGTCTGCAGCTTTTTATGCAATACTTTTCCTAGTTTTCCTCATTTACCTCCTGACACTGCTTTGGGTGGGTTTTTGATACTGATTCCTACTTTTAAAGGCTCTATTTCGCAAATCTATAATATGATTTTTTGTTTGCGTTTAGAGTCGCTCAGTCTATTTAAGTCACTCTGGGAGGAGGACCAGGGTCAGAGATTTTAAGACGGGTACATCAATCCTCTATCTGTGCAAGACACAGTCTTATTCAATATAAAATTGTACACCGTATCTATTACACTAAGGCCCGCTTGGCTAAGATTTATGACAACGTAACATCAACCCGTGATAGATGCCAACGGTCCAATGCTAACTTAATTCATACACTCTGGCTTTGTCCGTCCTTAAACGAATATTGGATGCATATTTTTGATACTTTATCAATTGTGGTTGGTGGTAACAATTTAACCAAATGCTTTGAGTGCATTGCTTGTTTGTTTTTCAAATTGTAATTAATCACATGACTTCACTAGTTAACTCAAGATTAATCACGATTTTGATATCTGTTTTAAATGTACAATAATTTTTTTTCTAGGTTTTCATACACTTTTTAACAAATGTGGAAAAATAAGTGAAACTAATAGAAATAGTTCAAATGATTTTTTTTTTTTTTTTACGTCTATAGCCGTCAGTGGCAGTGAATGAGTTAAGGTTCAAAATCCCCCTTTCTTCATTGTCGGTGCGTTTGGAAACTCAGAACGTTGTTCAAATGTGGTGTACCGGAGCCCAGTGCATCAGGCAGTACAAGGAAAGTCAACAGATGAGAAAACGTCCGCTTAATAGCTACGTGAGTTTTGCTTTTTAGTTGAAAATGGCTCACCTTATGTAGAATCCTGCATCACATTGTCGCCAAAGGTACAATCCTGGTGGGTCAATACGCCTTGGCACAGCCAAACCTAAAACTAGTTCAACTCTTAACAGTTTTAATTTTTGGGAAGAAAAAAAAAAGCAAACAAAGATTTGTTGCACATGTGATAATATTGATACAAACATAATGTAATGTCAACAGGTTATTTTCTCACTGCTTGATGTAAATTGCTAATCTTAATTATATGAATAAAATATAAAAATATTGCAATATGCCATTGCTGGTTGAAAAGCAGAACATCAGTGGGTTTATGTTGTTTTAAAAGAACCCGCAGTGTATTTAAAATGGGGATTAGTGGTTGTTTCACAGACCTGAGCTTGTTTTAACAAGTCAAGCACTTAATCCCCACTTCCTTCCATCTAAGCGTCTCACTTGTGGCCAGAAAGACACAGTTTGGCGCTATACAAATAATGTCATTCTCTTTTTAAGTAACCATACGGAACTAAAACAACAGGAAAGAATAATTGCAGACATTGCTCTCAGCAGTGTCTGGCAGTTGCTGCATTATGTAGCCTTTGGCATATGAGGTCCCTCAAGGGTCAATTCTTGGCCCCATTTTGCTCAGCGAGTATCTGCTACCCTTGGGTCAAATTCTTTGGAACACTAATGTTGACTATCATGACTATGCAGATGACGCGCAGTTATATTTAGCAGTATCCCAACATGACTACAGTTCTATTGCGGTGTTGTGTCTAATGTCTAAAACAAATAAATAACCAAATAAACTTTCCGTCAAAATGAAACAAAACTGGGACCATTGTTTTGGACAATCAGATAACGATGATTGCTGTCAGTTAAACACCTGGAGCCACTGTCTTTAAAAAACAAAAGAGCAAGTTCAAAACCTTGGTGTGCTGATACATTTGGATGTGACTTTCAACAACCATATCAAGCAGCCTTTTCTAAATCCAGACTGAAGGGTTGAATGTTCCGAGCAGATCACGAGAAGCTCATCCATGCTTTTATCTGCAGTAGACTTGACTTTTGCAAGGGTCTTCTGACTGGACTGCCTCAAAAGAGCATCAAATGAGCTGCAGCATGAGTTCTAACCAGATCAAAGAGATGAGAACATGTTACTCCAGTTCACTGGGTTGGTCAAATATTTTGATCATGACTTGCCGATAAAATAATTGATATTGATATGTTTTTAGATATATAGGTTTTGAAATTACTTTTCCTCGATAGACATATGAGACGATCTAGAAACTTTGATACATTGCATTCATCCATGTTGACAGAAATATGAATAGCCAAAAGATAACGAGAATTGTTCCATGCTGAGCTATTCATGTGGCTGTATTCCAGCCACGTGCCAAATTTGGTTGAGGCACACAGCACAGTAGGATCCAGTTGCAACAAGATCTGTTTATGCTACTGCTGTAACTGTGGACCAAAGCAGTGGGAGACTGCTGGGATGAGAAAAAAAATGAACATGAGTTTTCCTATAGGAAGAAACGCTGGAAGGCACAGCCACATTATTGAGAAGAATGACCCGACATGTTCGGTAGTGTGTGGAGTGTGTGTGTTTTTTTTTTGTAATAAGTCTGAAAAGAAACAGAAATGTTCCCACAAAAATAGAGAATATCACCAATCTGCTGCAAGACTTTTTACAATTCCAGTCTTCAGCAAGGGCTTCCCTGAAAGGGACTGTAAGCCTAATAACAGAAAGAGCAGACTTGAGACGTAGTTGCCAGTTGCTGGCCTGGCATGTGTGCTGCAACTTTTTCAGACAGTTTAATGAACATGAGAAAACTATAGAATGCTCAATGCAGTGTAATTGGAATGTAAACATTGCTTGAGGTGCTTCGTTGGAAAATCCATTCTTTGTATGGGCCACATTTTCCAGTGTTTTAAATTAAAAAATTAAAAAATAAACAAAAAGGCACGCAGCTGCATTCTTTTCTGGCTGTGCACATTCTCCTGTCCACACACATCTGTCAGTCATACATTTGTCACTCTTAAATGTTTTTTAAAGTTTTCTTGTCAACTGTTTTCTGGGTTTGGTCAGCAAACTGGGCCAGGATTGGTCATTACCTACTTCCTCAAAACAAGTGATGTCATTTTTGGATTAGCATTTCCCGTCGTCTGCGAATGTGACGTAATGCACACGTTGTGTACGTGAAGAAGGGTGTGTGTGTGGTTGGGCTCCAAGTGGCGGAGTGGTACCGTCACTTGCCTCCGACGCGGGTTGGCGTGGGGTCCCTTCCCTTCCTGGGAGACCATGTTTGTATGCGGGCCTGTTTGTGTGAGTGACTGCAAAAACAGAAAAAAAAAAAGGTGTGTAGTTTAATTTTTGGTCAACCGGTGGCAGTAGCGATTTGAAATAGATTTTTGTCTGTGTTCAGTAGCTTTAAATATGAAAGTACGCTGCAAAAAAAATGTAGTGGCAGATGTGTCGTCACTAGTCGCTACTCGATGCTAATCTGTGTAAAAGCATGACTTGAACACGTTTTGAGGTCCATTAATAATAATTTAAAAAAAGGGCAGGGTACCTGGCCTTATATCGATCAGCAGTGTTCAACCTTCGCTGCACCACAAACATGTTAGGCCACAAATGGATGAATGAATGAATCGCTTAGATCAGTGGTGTCCAAACTCGGTCCTCGGGGGCCGGTAGTCCCGCAGGTTTTGGATATTTCTCTCCTCCAACACAGCTGAAGCTCATCAGCAAGCTCTACTAAGCCTGATAACAATCCTGTTGATTGAAACAGGTGCGTTGGAGCAGGGAAACCTCCAAAACCTGCAGGACTACCGGCCCCCGAGGACCGAGTTTGGACACCACTGGCTTAGATTATGAGACTACAAAATTAAATAACAAACGGAGAGAATAGGCCTACATTTCTTTGTACCAGAATTAGTTATCATGTTCTCATCAGCACTCCACTATGTTATATGAAAAGCAGTTCAGTTCTTTAATGGTTGTGTATACCATGTTAGCCAACAGCGATCAAGGAATACCTCTCAGCTTTTGGATCTGCATTTTGGGCAGTGTTACTATATTTGAAATGTGTTACTTAAATAAACATTGACAGATTGACAAGGTTGACAGATATAATATATATTAGCCAGGGGTGTCATCAACTCATGTTTTCCCTTGGAGGCCATGACTTAACTGTTAAATGTATGGTCACCTCATATTACTACATACTGTACTCACAATAAATTGTTGGATACCTACTGTTGAAATCAGAAACCAGTAAAAACAAAAAACAAAATTTATTTTAAAGGGGAGATTCTTGCAATGTTGATATTTTAGCAAGAAACATGAAGTTAACATACACAACATTATTTACATAAAATGATGCGGTGGGCCGAATCTCGCCGCCAGGCGTTGAGTTTGACACATGCCCTATACCACAACACCTGATTGGACAACTTTGTAGTGTTTCCACACATCCTTTTTTTTTTTTTAGAGCTCAGTATTGTTCATTCGATTTGACATCATCATTGCTCTCCTTTTTTTTTAAAAAAAAATGTTTTTTTTCTGATTTTTCTTTCTTTTCTTTCTTTTTTTTTTTAAATATATATACACATATCTACATATACACTTTTTTTTTGTATGTGGGTGAGTATGTGTATGTGCGTGTGTGCGTGCGTGCGTGCGTGCGTGCGTGCGAGCGTGTGTGTATTCATCAGTTCACCTAAAGCCCATTAAAAAAAATCCCATACTAATAATATAATGTAAAAATAAATTGCCAAATGCAGAAACATCAATGTAAGTTATCACGATGTGGTGGCTCTCGCTAACAGACAGAATTAAGTAACCAGAATTAGGTTAAAAAATTCTATATACGTAGACCATGTTTCTATAAATTTTGATATTTGGTTTTTATTTGAGGCAGATATTTTTTCCATTAAAATGTGATTTATGAGGAGGTTAGACCATTGGTCGATATTCAGAGTTTGTTTATTTTTCCAGTTAACAAGAATTGTTTTTTTAGCGATAGTAAGGGCTACAAGTGTAGATTGAAATTGTTTATGTGGTAAGTCAGTTGTTGTTAGGTCACCTAGCAAACACAAGTTTGGAGATAAAGGTATCCTACAGTCCAAAATAGCGGAAAGTTTTTCTAAGACTTGAGTCCAGAAATACATAACCGGAGTACATAACCATAAAGCATGAACATAAGTGTCTGTAGTGTTTTGTAAACATTGGAGACAAATGTCGGAGTCTGAGAGTCCCATTTTCTTCATCATATATTGAGTAATGTATGTTCTGTGAATAATTTTATATTGGATAAGTTGTAAAATTGTGTGTTTTGTCATTTTAAATGCGTTTTCACAAACTTGAATCCAAAAGTCAGATTCCGGTGCTATAGACAAGTCTGTCTCCCATTTCGAGATGGGTAAAGACATTTTATCAGTATATGAAAGTAGCTTATATATTTTTGAAAGTTTTTTTGTTGTTGTCGGAGAAAGCTTGTTAATATCTTTAGCTAAAACAGGCGGTTGGAGCGTACCCCGAAGTGTTGGAATTTTTTTCTTTATCATATTTTTAACTTGTAGATAATGTAAAAAATTTCCGTTTTTTTTATTGTATTTTTGGAGCAAGGATGTATATGATATAAACATATTATCTGAGAAGAGATGGTGGAGATGTGTAATTCCTTTCTGCTCCCACACACCTAAATAAAACGGTTGGTTGTTAAGTTGATCCAGAAGTGGAGAAAAGTTTAAATGAATTAAATCAGTTAATTTAGGTGAGATTTTTATGCCTAAGTATTTTAAATTACCTATAGGAAATGAGTAGTGTGGGTCCTGGCTTGCAGTGTTCCATTAATTTTCTGTGATAGGTAGAAGTGTTGATTTTGTCCAGTTAATAGAATAATCTGATAACTGTGAGAATTTAGTTATTAAGTTAAATACTTCCCCTAACGAAGTAGCCGGCTTTTCTAAATAAAGTAAGATATCATCGGCATATAGATTAATTTTATGTTCTGTTACCCCAGAGTGAATTCCTTGAATCCTTCTTTCCTGGCGTATGGCTAATGCAAGTGGCTCAATAAATATTGCAAATAATAAAGGGGATAGTGGGCATCCCTGTCTTGTGCCTCTGTAAAGTAAAGCTCTGAGATATAATCCCATTAGTAGTAACTGTAGCTTTAGGAGAATCATATAATACTGATACCCAGTGGATAAATGATTTCCCAAAGCCACATTTATTTAAAACAGCAAAGAAGAAGGACCAGTTAACTTTGTCGAAAGCTTTTTCTGCATCCAATGATATAATAACTGCCTTTTTATCATGCCGCTGTGACATGCTAATAAGGTTAAAGAGTCTCCTAATATTATTAGTAAAGTGACGATCTTTAATAAAGCCTGTTTGGTCGCTATGAATGATTGTCGAGATTACTGTCTAGTCTAGATGTGAAAGCCTTAGTGATAATTTTAATATCAGTGTTAATTAGTGAAATCGGACGGTAACTTGATGGAAGGGTGGGGTCTTTTTCTGGCTTTAATAAAAGTTTTTCCACACATCCTATTTTGTTAACTTCACCCAGCCAATTCACTTCTCCCTATTTTTTTTGCTTCCACCTCACAAAACAAAATTGTTTCCTTGCAGTCACGACAAAGAACAAAGTAACCAGTAGGGATTTTTAGATCAGCTTTTATTCTGGCAGAAGCTCACCCCATGGGGATAACATTAATCAATTACAAAGTAGGACCTTGCCAAGTGGCAAGAGAGAACAGCCTTCATGAAAGATCAGTATACATACAATTACTGACATGCATAATAGTATAAAACCACATACAGACAAGGAGGGAAAAATACAATAAAGCTCACTATGTTTATTTTAAAACTAAAACCAGTCAAGGACGTTAATGAGTGACCTTTGGAAAACCCCAACATTGGAAATAAAATATTACTGCCACAAAAGTGATCAAATAAATGCCACACAAATACTCCACTTTTAAGGCATGCTTGTCCATCGGGAAGGACTGCTGGCTGAATATCTGAAGATGCATGAAGTGCTTTGGGAAGCAGTACTCATTGTGAGAACGATAATCGCATGTAACATGCGCTAACACTGCTTAAAAGTGCAGGCCAACCAAAAGGCCAATTTGAACATAAAGTGATAACAGGTCTACATTCATTTATTTTATTTTATTTTTTTTAGGGTGAATTGTACTTATTGCTCATTTGAGATACAAATACACATTTGTGTTGCTCCTCTAAAACTAACTATGCATGGCAATCCCGCCTTGGTATAAAAATAACAATCAATGTACAAATGGTGATTAGACTGTACAAGAGTATAATACATTTAGAACTCACATCTATTCAAAAAGATGCATGCAGAGTTCTGTTTTGATTCTAAAAGTCGTCTTTGGAAATCTTTTGACCATCTGACAATTTGTTTTAAATGGCATTCACCAACACGCGTGGAGCTCTTCAGCCCACGTATACACCCGTTCGATGGCACTAATCAAATAAACCCCCGTTTCCAGTGATATTTAAGTGTAGTTTAGATTGTCACACAAACAATAGTGTTTGGAGGCTCAGCACGATACAATAATGAAACCCGGTGAAGGTTCGTTGGTTAATAGGAATACACAACATGAAAGAGGTTAAACAGATGTCACAACAATGTTTAAATAGTGCGTTTCGATTGCAATCTGACTTTGAAGATTTGCTTGCATTGCACAGGCAGCAGCATGTGTCTGACTGCACGTCAGAAAGGGTGGGACAACCTGGGTGGGGGTTCCCTCATTGTCACAGCATTGTTGAAAATAATACAATGGGAGGTCTCTAACTGACTTGGCTGTGTTGACAGCACTACAGCTTTGAGAATTCACATTATGGACGTGTTCACGTAACAGGCTGTGGGTGAGCAAAAAACAACAGTTGACAGTCAAGTTTATTTTGAATCTGTACCGTTGTTCTATACTGACATGGCATGTTCACAAGATGTACAACATGGTACAAGCATTCATGACATTGGTTAATAGAAGTATAGTCAATGCCACAAACTAACTGCCAAATTGGAGTCATTTATTTAACCATTGCCTGTTGCAGTTGTTTCTGGAGTGTTAATCTGGACTGTTACAAGAAAAACAAAATTGCGACACATCACTTAAAAGGGAATTCAATATTCTTCAGTTGGACTGAACTTTCCTTTCCTTTCTTGTGCAGACGGCCAAAAGGGACTATATTTCAATCCAAAAAGGAACTATATACTTTTGCTAGAGTGATAAAATATATTTCTACAAATCTGTACAAATCAATAAAACATAAACAATTCAAATACCCCTTTCTTTTCCAAATGGAAATGATTGTAAAAGGCTGCGCTCCTTCTGTCCATTGCAGAGATGTGTGATTAGCTGCTAACAAGGCTCAGTAATTGGATTTTTAATTTTTTTTTTTTTTTTTTTAATGAATCACATTTTATGCTACTGGTTAATAGGTAGTTTACTATTATACACAAACTAAGTTGACTTTTTTTTTTGGTGTGTGTTTGTTTGATTGCAGAAGGAAGCTGATAATAAAGACGGGTGCCAGGGAATTTGGGGGACACGTTGCCAATGTTGCCCTGTTGAGTATGTGACACAAAGTCAGATTCTGTCCAGATTGTATTGACAACGTCCTCGGCCAATCCCTGCTATCGCGGACCATCTTTTTCCATGAGAGGCCTTTTAGCAGCTGGTGGTGTTGTCCAGCAGCTGCTTGGATACGGAGAGCTCGACGTTCTCTTCAGCGGAACTCACTTCCGCAGGCTTGGTTTGCTTGCATTTGACCTTGAACACATCCAACTTCTCGGGCAAAAGGCCGACATCGAAAGCCTTGGCCATCAACCAAGACCCGGACACGATGACGACCAGCGAGACGAGCATGATCAGGGTGCGGAAGGGGAAGAACTGAGTAAGCGTGCCCTCGCGATTTAGCCGACAGTTGGGGAAGTGGATGATGGGCGGCAGGTTGATGAGGGGTTCGCCGCTCAGGATTCTCAAGGTGAGTCCCATCATGACGCCCACGGTGGCCCCGTAGCCGTTTGACGCCTTGAAGAACAGGACGCAGACCAGCTGAGGGAACATGATGGTGTAGGACATGTCCACGCCAACGAGCCAGAAGACCAGCACGCTGCTGTCCAAGAAGGTGAGGCCGGTGCCGAACAGACCCACGACTATCACAGAGATGCGGATCACCCACTGCATCTCGCGGTCAGATGCCTGAGACCAGAGAGACAAACAGCGCTTCAGAACGGGCTTTTCGATCAAGGATTATCTACTGACGCCTTGAGGCCAGGACAAAGACTCAATAAGCGTACGCCAGAATAGTAACATACACTATCTCATTACTGGGAACATTCTTTAGGCAGTACATGAAAAGAGCCATTTTTAGAAAATATTTTAAACAAGACAGAACATGAGCAAGCGATGCTTATAGCAACAGACCATCGCCACATATTTCCAACAAAGTACCACAATTCATTATTTCAATTACAAATGTCCATTGGGATCATTTGACTTTTTAGCATTGTGAGATTCTCCTTACTGTTCCGCAAACAGTACATTTAAAACTGCACAGTGATAAGAAAAACACGCCTAACTTGAATGCATTGATTTCTCTATGGCACTTGTACATTTTCTGCCTCTGCAGTGAAAGTGCCACCGTCTGGCATCATACAGTTGTACCTATAATAATAATTATACATTTTCTCTTTCAAGGTTAATCTGACTGTTACTCAAAGTTTTGCCTGCATCCTGGAGTCAGAATCATCAACAAGGAAATGAAGGCCCATCAGGAAACTAAAGAAATCGCTGAATGAAATGTAAACCTAACCTCTGTAAGACACAATTTAAAATAGTGAGAGAATAATAAGTTTGTTCTTTAAGAGGCTATCATATTGCACACAGGGCGTAAAAAAAAGAAAGAAAGAAAAAAAAGCACTGATAACAATGTTTTCAGCCAAAAACAAACAGAAGTAGCGCATGTGTATTAATCAGGATCATGAATTTTCAACAAAAATTCAAGTGACAAACCAGTCAGTGCTAAAAACATTCAAGTCATATAAAACTATAAAATACATTTTTATAAAAGATATAAATTAAATAGATCTTTAAAAAAAAAAGTATCTAAAATATAAAATCATTTAAAATAAACACACAGTAGCAAGAAACCATACACCCATCTTGCAGTAGTAGCACAATCCCCTAAACTACGATTGAAAATGAAAATTCCACATATCGGAGAAACACTTATTTTGCTTTCATTTCAAACTTCCACAACGATTCAGTTAACACTTCCTGTCAACACCTAAAGAATAAAACGGCTGTACATATTCCAGCTTTCAGGACAACTTTATTGTGACGACAAACGACAACAGTGCATGCAACAGTGTGCGTGACATTTTGGACAAAATTTATTTAACAACCTCACTGTCAAAGTGGTCACGGCATAGAAAGATGGCCCACCTGCCCCGAGGCACCCAACGAATCCTCGCCTATGATACAGTCTGGTTTTTTTTGGGTTGCTTTTTTCCCCTCAATTTTTCTAAATGACAGAATTCCATCATGACGACAGAGGTCATTAAACCGTGCTATAAAGGCAGAATATTTGAGAGAGCTCTTTGATTGGCCATCAGTCTTTTATGCAAATAAAAGGTACGTCTGGGTTACTAAAAAATTCAAACAAATATACTCCTACATAGTGGTGGTTAACCTGGGTTTAATCCAACCCCAGGGGTTCAGTGAGTCAGAGGGGTTCGGTGGAGGTCAAGACACACACCCGAATCATTTGATTCGTGATGATACACTCCGCTTGGCCAATCTGTGCTGCAGGGAATTTGGTGTGCTCAGTAGTCAACTTGTGGCTGTTGTGATAGTACGTTGTGTGATTTCTTTATTATTGTAATCCCTTCATAACTATGTTGCGCACAAAAAAAAAATGTGGCAAAATGAATATGTGCAATATGAATTTACATCACAATGCATGGTGTTCCACAGGGTTCAATTCTGGGGCCTCATTGTATCTGCTGTTCCTGGGTTCCATATTAAGAGAACAGCGGTGGCTTTGTTTTAAAATGCTCTATAAATAAAGAGTTAATTGATGGGAGTCTGCATCCTATGTGCATGATTTGCAATACCTAGTTGAGCATTTCTAATCCAGCACAACTGGCTAAATAGCAAAAGTAAAGGAACCCTTAAGATGCAACAATAACAAGATCCAACAAGGTTGACAACCACTGATATATAATAATGTCACGTTTCAAATAACTACTAAAAGCGCTGCAAAGAGCAACAAAATGTGCTACTGTATGTACACCCAATTGCATACAGGCCCTGATAACTCCAACAGGCATCACAGGGAACGCATTGTTGCTTTTCTCACCTGCTTGCGGATGATGTTCTTGTAGATGTTGGAGGAGAACAGTGAAGCGGAGGACAGCAGGGCAGAGTCCATGGAAGACATGACGGCCGCAGCTACCGCTCCGATCCCGATGATGGACACGTAGGTAGGGGTGAGGTACTGTAGTGCGATTGGGAGAATGGAACCTGCATCGCCGTTCTCATATGGAGTTGGCAGTCCATAGAGGGTGGAGTTCCAATCTACAGAATGATTATATACAATAAGGAGAACAGATCAGGAATGAGGAAGTGTTAAAAACGGAGTAGGCCGAAATGGTTTACAACATGAGTCCTGCAATTAAGAGTTGAACATACCAGTAGATGCTGCCACAGCTCCCACCAGGACTGAGGGGATACCAAGAATCAGGCAGAAGCCGGCGGAGACAAAGCAGGTCATTTGAGCCTGAGTGTAAGATGAGGCCGACAGAATCCTCTGGTAGAACGCTTGGTAGGCCAAACCACCGAGAGCCTGTCACAAACACGTCATATGTCATCATCATCATCATCATCATCATCATAGCTGCCCTAAAATCCAGCACACAGTGACGCACGAGATCTTATTTCTAAAGCGCTCCTCGACTCACCAGCAGCATGAAGTCATCAAACCACTTGCCGGCTTCGTCAAGCGGCACCGTGCCAATCCAGGGAGCCTGGAAGGTCTCGTTGTAGGCCGTCAGTGAGATGTCCAGAGAGTGAGGGTTGGTCAACAGGAAAGGGACACACACATACTGTGTACACAAACACAAAGCTGATTTCATTATGCACTCTGTGGAGGATGTTTGCAGTCTGACTAGAAAGTCGGAATCCAAAGCAAGTTTCTCTTGGCTATACCAGGAGCAGCGGTTGTTACAGTATATTTCATGAGAACTATCAAAGAAATGAAGGTGTTGATTGCAGAATTTCTCAAAACTCGTGTCAGGCTAAAACATCTCACAAAAACATAAATTCAATTCAACAACAGCAACTCCATTAAGCGCATCTGCTCACAACCATCAAGAGCTTTCATGACAGAAACTAAATATAGCTTATAGCAAGGCTGCTCAGTCAATCAGCTCCGGTTACGATGATGAAGACTTTTTCAGCTCAAACATTATTACACTGGGAAACACAAGTTTTGTTGAGTTAGAGACAGCTGGTTTTAACTAATTTTTGGGTGCAGAATCCACAATCAATCAAGTTTTTGAGCTATACAATCCGTTTTCTTCAAAAATAGGAAATAATGGGTATGATAACACTAAGATGAAATAGTTACAAGCTTTGAAAACTAAAAATTTGGGAGCTGCACACCCCTCTCACTACACTGTCACAATTGTGACTGTACAAACAAGTTGCCACATAGCTGGAGAGGAGTCTTATCGTAATCAGCTCTTCTTACTACAGCTCATCAGTGGAATTTTGCATATCAGGAGTATAAGCTGTGAAGAAAAAAAACTTGATGCGTTAGTAGAAAACTTCTGTGACAACTGTCCCTAGAATGGCTACATTGTTAGTGGTCAGCTCAGCAGCAGCTAAAGCAGGTTATCAGCCAACCCAGCATGTTTAGTGTACCACATGTTAGTCACTGAAAATCCTCATGTGGAAATATTTGATTACAAAGAGGAATCCCTCAGAGAGTTTTTTTTTTTCAATGCAGATATAGTCTGTTTCCAAGACAATATCCAAAAAAGAAACAGTGGTGGTTAATACATATCATTAGAAAAATGTTTGATTGAATGAAGAGTAAGTGTATTCTTCTACTAGCAAAGTCATGGGAAGTAATTGCTGAAATAAGTGATCTTTCCTTTTTTTTTAAGTGACCTCATTAGTTTAAACATGACATTCTGAATAATATTACATTTGTGGAATAAGAGTTATGAAGCAAAATCCAGCTGCTTTTATCTATCTCAGGAAGCGGCCATTTTGCCACTTGCTGTTGAAGTAGACATCAAAGTTGCTCAGGGCTCAGGCACAACCAATCACAGCTCACCCGTTTTCTGAAGCTGAGCTGTGATTGGTTGGTACATGAGACCTGAGCAACTGTGATGTTATTGTCACTCAACAGCAAGTGGCAAAATGGCCGTCGCCTTCTGATATTGATAAAAACTGCTGGATTTTGTTGTGTAACTCATATTCCATTAATACAATACGAACCAGAATACCGTATTTAGACTAGTAGAGCTGCATACAACATATTGTCAAGAAATATTTTTGGGGTTGACCTCTCCTTTAAAAGGAAACATTTTCTGACTTAGTGGTGGCAGTAAGAGGGTGAATAGATGCTTACGTACCAGGCTGATAAAGATGAGGACGAGCTGGATGACATCTGTGTAAGCCACAGAATATAGCCCTCCCAAGAGCGTGTAGATAACGGCAACGACGGCGGAGATGACAATGGAATAACCATAAGAAATGTCCAGGATCACTCTCATAGTTCCACCTGGAACAAAACAGCATTGTGATGCGCACTTGACAACATATGGGCAAACACTTACACACACTTTCAACACAGACACATGCAACATATTTTTGGGACGGGTTTAAGTTATGTTGTAAACCTCCTTTGATTTTACATTTTTCTCTCTCACGGACATACAGACACATATACATGCATCCACTTTTAACAAGCCATATAGTACATATTAATTTGCTCATTATTTGATTGATATCCTGAAAAAACAACAACCACATATTACAGTTGCAAAAAAGGTCAATAACATTACACCTGGGCAGATGGTTTTGTATTAAACATCTTAAAAACAAATCCAAAAGCAACAAGCGGACATAAAGCAATGATATTAAAAACAGAACCATAAGAAGAGAAGCAGCCTATTGATTGTGACTCCAAAAACCCATAAGACACTGATAATTAAAATAAAAACAAAAGCAAAACAGAAGCTTGTTGAAGAAATGAAACAACTGAAAGTATAAAGAATGAGTAAATGTAGATAAGTGAAAATAAAAAAAACATCTTGTTACTCAAACAAGGCAAGCAAAACGTCACTACCTTTACTGTCTCTTCTCCCACATTGCCAGGGTCCCCCCAGCCGCAGCCTGCAGCCACACGACAACAACGTCCTTAAACAGAAAAGTGTCAGATCTGCACCATCTATCGCTACTTACTGTACCACCCTTTGGCCTACCGTATCCACCCCCAACTCACCCAAACACACTTTTTGGAAAGAACCACTTTCTCACTTCTTTGTGTTAAATTAATGGTTACTTGACTGCTACGCTTTGGATGCCTCACTCTTCTTGTCCCTACTCACCCGTTCCATTTCATGAGTTAGTAATATTAGTCCATTAGTTGTCACACACCTAAAGGACCCTCTACCTACTGCACTTTTACTTTGACTGCAATCTTCAATGGTCTGTTCACATTTGGCACTAAAATGCCAAAATGTGCTTGGTGAGTTCAGTGTAATGGTGTTAAAGCACAAGACACTGTGTACTCCACATTCCATTTCCTCAGTATTACTCAATGCATTTTTTATTTTATTTAAGTATTTATAATGTACAAATTAAAAAAATCCATACGAGAGCAGTCTTGTTTGGCACTGAGGTACAGGTAGACTAAAAGATGGATGGAAAACTACTTTTTAGAGAATATTGAAGAGTGGTAGTCTTTCCCTGAAAGCATACATTTCACTTCTAGGAATCTGTCTGGCCCTGCTATATCTTATATAGCTTTGAATGCCATAAGCATTATTTTTATGACCAACAGTCCGTTTCCCCTTGAATTTATATTCAGGAAGGAAAGTGAAGTCGTATTCAGATGCCAGCTGTGGATTTAGGATATGTTTCTTTTACTACCTAAGCTTATGGCTGGCCATGACATAACATTGACTGAATCATAAAGCATTCCTGGGTGGTGTGCTTTACAGATTTAGAGGCATATCCCTTCTCTCTTGTGTGTTGAGCCGTGCCCTTTGCCACAGCGCTAAATTTAGGATAAAAAGAAGGTGGAATGACAATCAGGAGGGGCCCTCTTGGCTCCATGGGCTGCACTAGGGTAGGCCAATGAAGAAGAAAAAGGCTGTTTAAATATCCCCGTGTTTTTTAGATCCTATGCCTACCCAGACACATGGCTGAGTGGGTGAAGGAGCACTCACACACATCGTATTACATAGTATCTCACAAAAAGTGAGTACACCCCTCACATTTCTGCAGATATTTAATTATATTTTTGCAGGACAACACTGGGAAATAAATGACAATGAAAAATATCTGTGTACAGCTTATTAACTCATTCAAACCCCAAAACGTATAAATAAGTTTTTCAATACTTTCTGTCCTTCACTCCCAAAAACACATTTGTTTTTTATGTGTTTTTTTTAATGCTAGAGCATACAGAAGGCTTTGATGCAGCTTCTGACCTGAAGAGGTCGCTTAAAGCAATGGTAGTTATTACAAAAAAGGGCCAGCAGGTGGCAGCAGAGTTTAAGAGATTAGCCAGGACCATGTTGCAACAAGCTCTTTTCCCCCCAGTGTTTTCAACAGGTTTTTGAATAATGATGAAACTTAGCTATTTTCTAATGCTAATTGTGGCAAAACGGAAACAGATACAAATATACTTTTTTCTGATTAAAGAAGAGACTTTAATCTTTATTTTGGTAGGTTCCGTGTTTTTATAGCAATAGAACACAAAATTCTATGGACATTGCAAAATCAGTCAAAATCCAGTAAAACAGCCAGGAGCAAAGGGAGTTGCTTCAATGAAAATGGCTGGGAGTGAATGAGTTAAAGAGTGTAAATTTAGTGCTTCCTCAAAATACAGCCATTAGGAGCTAAACTCCCCCCTGGCAACAAAAGTGCGTTACAGACCAATTGGATGCAGTGTGCGGAAAATGGCTGACAACTCCACTCCTTCAACCTCTGCACTAATGCTGGCAAAACTCAAAACGTGTATTTTCCAAAGACACCCTCTGGAAGTGACACTAAGCATGTGCACTCAATTTAGCATTGCTTGACCATGGCAAGGAGTGTTCGAAACCTGTTCTGTTGAAGCGCTAGCAACTCAGTTTCAGGGTGTTGGGCAAGCTCCTTTTAGCCTAGGTCATCATTATGTAGAGCAGGGGTGCTCAAGTTCAGTCCTCGAGAGCCCCTATCCAGTCTGTTTTCCATGTTTCTCTCCACTAACACACCTGATTCATGATCAGGATCGTTATCAGGCTTCTGCAAAGATTGCTGATTAGCTGATCATTAGATTCAGCTGTGCTGCAGGAGGGAAACATGGAAAACAGGCTGGATAGGGGCTCTCGAGGACCGAACTTGAGCACCCCTGATGTAGAGCAACAGTTATTTTTCTTTTATCAGATCTTCAGTTTCATGAGGTGCCATGTTAAGTTACCTGTGTTCAACATACCTGTTTCCTATTCACACTTGAGACCTTGTAATACTAATGAGACACCTCAATTTGGACATTTTCACTCCATGGGTTTTGCCGTTAGTGGCTCTATTTTGAGTGATATGGAGGAAACAATGAATGTACACGTTATATAAGCTTAACACTGTCTACTTTTCATTGTGTCCCAATGTTGTCTCATGAAAAGATATAATTAAAGATCTGCAGAAATGTGAGGGGTGTACCCACTTTTGTGACATACTGTACATCCACACACAAACATACACCTTACATACACTTTCGTATGTGCCCCGTACCGTATTTCATTCCCCTGCAAAAATGTGACTGTGTACTTGCCAATAGCATTTGCAATGAAAAAGAGCAGCTTGTCAATTTTTTAAAAATGAAATTATAAAAAGATTGAAAACTTAAAAAAAAATAAATAAATTTTGAAGAAAAAAAAATCCGCAAATACTCAAAATGAATCCGTGTGTGCCGAACCGTGAGTGTGCGGGGGTCTACTGTATTGCTATGTCTGCATCTGCTTTTGTGTCTGTGTATTAACTTGGAATGCAAAACAGTCCTTCAAATGTCAAGTTTTAAAAAAGGAAGGGTCCAGGCTAAATTAGTTTAATTGGTTTGGACAAAAATGTTCCACAACACAAACACACATGAAGTTATGTAAAGGCGTGTATCATTGAACCCGTCAGTCAAAGAATACAAAAGCCTCTGATTATATGAACAACCTGTATTGAATAATTGATCACCTTTCACAATCAACAGGCTGCTCGATGTCTAACCCCCTTTTTCAAATACCACTGGAAAAGAAAACAGCGTTAAAACACACATGCAAAAATATGACATACACCACATTCACACTGCACATCCATCCATCAGAACTCTCACACAGACACACACAGCAACATTAATAAAGCATACAGAAATAACAGCAGCAGTTATACTGTAGTACAAAATGGTGTATCAATAACAAATTATATTCTAAATAAAAAAATCCTATGAATGCAAGACATAATCAATTGCATTAGCTAATGCTGCCCCATAAAGTTTGGGATCACTCACAAAAAAACGGATAAGGTCTTGTAATGGACCGACTCCAGTGGCGGCTCTACCAAGTTTTAGCCGGGGTGGTGGGGGTGGCAGAAGGTCCTGTTGAGGGGCGGACGTTAGAACTGCAAATCCTCCAACACCCCCCACTCCCTCGCACACACTTCAACTTCACGTTTAATTATCAGACAAAGTTTTATGCGTCACGTGAATAACATAGCTTAGAGTTGAGCACAAACTCAGTTGGCTATGCAATAATAATTTTCAACAATTTTAAGTTTTTATTAAAAATATTGACAGTCTACATTGAGTCACAATCTTTCACACCATCTACATTTGTCTGATATATTCACAAAGTTTTTTAAGCCAATTAAAGACAACGATTATTATGTGGTGGCAAACAAAACGCAAAAAAAAAAAAAATCTACATCTATGTGCTCCCTTGTAATCACAGGAGTGTGTTTTTTGTTTATTTTGTTTAGAGATTTGTCCATGTGTTCTGTAGAGTGCTTGGTTACAGCTGTGACTGTTGTGAAGACACATTTCATTATTATAGTTCGACCAAATTCTGTACTACGCAGAAGACTAGATGTCAGCTAAATACATTTAAAGCCATTAAAGCAACACTAAGGAAGTTTTCAAATTTCATAAAATATTTTCAAACTCTTCTGTTGAAATTGACTTACAACTAGTCGAATGGTACCTTTTTTTTTTTTTTTTTCCTGGAGTCGAATGGCACCTTTGTCATGGCCTGAGGGGGGTTGTATTGCTTTTACTGGTACTAAACAACTTTGAGGAGGGTGGCAGGAACCCTGCCACACAAAAAATTACAAATATGCTGACTGCTTTACGGAAAAGGTTATTTTAGTTAACGAAACTAACGAAAAAGCTAAATCTAAAATTCCCCAAAAAATTTCTTGATAAAAACGAAAATGTTTTTTTTGTTTTAAACGAAAACTAGCTGTAATTACTATAATTACAGCTTTTTGATAAACTTTTGTGGTTAATTTTTAATGTGACTAAGTATATTTGATTTGATACTAACCGGAATAAGGACATTTGAAAGTGTGTCACTCAGAAGTGGCGTAATCGAGCATCAGCCAATAGAAAAGCACCTTCAGATGAAGTCACTCCTTGGCGACAAATTTGCCTGCTTGACTTTTGTCTCCAATGGCTTGGCTCGCCTGCTTCTTCATTTAACTCAGCCGAAATGAAACGCTAGGTAAGAAATATGTTACTTTTTTCATTTTATCACGATGTTTATTTAGTATTGTGCACAAGTAATACACATTTAAAAAAGAAAAGAAAAAAAAGAAAACTAATACTGGAACAACTACTAAAAACTAACAAAACCACCCTGAAAACTAATTAAAACTAACAAAATTTAAAAAACAAAACTCAAAACGAAATAAAAACTAACTACAATTAAAATTCCAAAACTATAGTAACCGGCTTTATGGCATACATCTTCCACCTTTCCCTATTTGTTACAAAGGCGGAAGTCGATTCTATGTGAGATTACTGCTGTCATGGTAGAAGCTTCAAAACAACCGAAATTATTTTTGTCTGAGGAAGAAGTTCCTTAGTGTTGCTTTAAACAGCAAATAAATACATATAAATGCATTCTGAAATACATTTCACCAATGTTTTCACACTTGCCAGACGTTTTTACTATAATAAACATAGACTAGAGTAACCACAAATAAATTGTAGCTTACCTGACTGTCTGTGGTCAGCCTGGGAGAATAAAGATAAAATGCACTTGACTTTTTTCCCCCTTAACTAGTGGCGTAGTGGGATGCAACCGTTTTCTTGTTGAAAGGAGAGGGGTGTGAATTCTAAATAATGATTATTAACATTTACACACACAATTTGGTGAAAGCGGCAGCTGCCACCCCTTGCCACCCTGTAAAACCGCCTATGATCATCTTGAGCTTTGTTTTGTGGAATCAATTTAGAGCAATTATGGCCAAGCATTATTTTCCTGTGAATCCCAAGCACATTCCCTGTTTGACGCCGTCAGGAAACAACACAGTTTAAATATAGCCACAACCAGCACTGTCAGTGACAATGCAGGCCAGACCATCATGTCCTCTTAGGATCCTCACTCTTCCATTAAAAGCACTTTTCATTGATAAGACTTGGACATGCCAAGTCTACAGTTTTTTTTGTGGGTACCATTCAATAAGAGTGCCGGCTGAAGTCACATGCACTTTTCTTTTATGAACATTTGGCTTTTCTAAATGATCCCAAACTTTTCGTGTGCTTAGTGTTAACATGCGTGTTGTCTATGTACTGCATACTTACGCGTTTAAGTGTCTTGGCAATCTCATTATCATTAGACACCAAGAGCATGTACACATACATGCCTTGCTGTTATAATTGAGTAGCTGTCCTTGATTTATTTTGGGTATGTCTGTCAGCCAAGGGACCCCGGGCGGCCCTTCAGCACCCACCACTAGAAGGACTTTGCAGGTTAACATACAAGCATAAATACTCATAATTTAGTCCTGGAGGCATAGTTTCAACAAGTGCAGGAATAAACACTCCAGGAGCCATCATGGCCATTTGAGTACCACTACATCAATGGGATGGCCTAATTAAATAAGGATTTTACCACAGTGCTTCCATGTATACTACACTGACAATAATCATTCAGTCCAGTTACTTTGTTCTAAGTGTGGTATTTATAGTGTCCCTAGATGTGTTTATGTCTGCACGACACATGCATTAGGGATGGAATGGTTTTTGAAAACCGTTAAAAGCGATCGGTAAAATAGTTTCGATTCGGTCCATCTGCGGTCCGTTTGGTCCTTTCACCCGCCCCCGCCACCCCACCCACCTTTATGAGCACTAACCCATTATGGCGCCATGACTGAGGTGTTTTGTTTCAAACAGGAGTTTGGTTTAACCCGAGGATAATCGATGCTAGAATAGCACACAGTTAGCAGACGCTTGTAGGCCTCCAGCTGCATACGAGCGTTTACGCTTGTACACTTTCCGACTAGCGACGTCGGATTGGTGTATTGAGGCAAATGTTGACCATTCCGTAAATCCCCTCAAAATAAAGATGGAAATCTACAATTAAAGCACATCTTGTTTGTTTTGTAATCCAGTGTGGTGGTGCTTAGAACATGAATGAAGAGATGACACAAGAGGTTGCGTACATGGAGTATCAGTTGAGCTCATTCACACATGTAGCCGTAATAATACACAAGTTAAACATTACTCTATGTATCCATATTAGATACGAGTTACGACACATCTGTGTCTTATGTCCATCAAATAAGACTTATTTAATAATTTCATCTTATAATATTAGAATTGTAATTTGATCTGAGAAGTTGTTTTCCAACCTGTGGTGCCAAGGCACTTATTTTGCGGTAAACCAGCAAACAAAGATAAAAAGTTTGCATACTGAAATAATAATCTTAACTCTGTTTAGTGACAAATGTACATAGTGTGAAATCTGGGCTTGTATAGTTGAACATAAAGCTGATATATTTGCAGGTAACCATGACTTTGTCTGTTGTATGAATGGCAACAGATGGACAGACACAGGTTGGTTTTGCTTTTTGCCATCCAAATGAAGAGCAATTATACGTTATGCCTGCCATTTATACCGCTGGCATAAATAGGACAATAATAATAATAATAATAATAATAATAATAATAATAATAATAAACACTTTCACTTTTTACTCCAAGAATTTTATTTTTTTCTAAACTGTATACCGAACTAAACTTAAGACCATGAGCACAAAACTAAACCAAACCAAACCGTGGAATTTGTGAACCGTTCCACCCCTAGCATGCATACATTATTATGACATCACATGCACAGTTGTAGAGTCTGAAGCAACTCACCCAGGCTGACAAGTGTGCGTGCCACCCACAGTACATCAGCGACCAGTGCAGGAATGATCAGAGCATTGCTCACAAAGTTTCCATACTTCTTCTGGAAAGGGTCCATCATTGTCACATACTTGTTCTCTCTCATGGGCTTTGCAAAGAAAAAGCCACCTGGAACACAAAGAAAGCATTAATGCGAAATAATGGTGTTAGGCAATCGAAAACTTTACACTAGATTTCTATCAGTGGAAAAGAGGGACAGAAAACGGCAAGGAGGGCATTCAGGAGAATGATGACAGTACCATGTGGACATTAAGGAAAACAAGTGTTCTCTTGAGATAATAAAGTACTACCAGCTGAACACGTCAAGTCCACGCAGCCAATAGCGGCCTAGAACAGAGCAGGGCACGGTTTATTTCCTGATTTCTCATAACGCTCACACAATGGTGACATTGGCAAATGTTGGTGTGTATCTCAGCGATTAGAGGTCTCTTTGGTTCAAGTCATCACACTTTGCACCTGTTGCCTCATATTACCACCCTAAACTAATTTCTCCTGCTCCTATTTTTAACCTGAGCGACACTTTTATAGTTTTGTGCAGTCAGATAGTCGATGGTGGGGATAATCAGGTTATGTTAGTAGTCAACAACATCATTATCGGTTTAAGTAACAGACAGCCAAGTGGTCAAGGTTTTGTGTTAATTTCTATTTATCGTAATGCAACACGTTATGAAATGAAGGATGTTGACAAATCCTGAAGAGACTAACTTGACACGAAAGCCCACACCCCTAAAAAAAAACACAGATCAAGTTCCATTTACATTGGAGGAGTGTAGCGGTTGCATAATGTACAGCAGGATACACTCCTGTCAGCTTCTAATTTTACTGGCATTTCCTGCTGCTTGCTGGTGTCAACTTCAAACCCTTTACACATGCGTACAACTGGGCCATGTATCAACTGGCCAAGCTAGAAATCACAAGATATTTGACAAGAATAACAAAGTTACAAAGTTAGTACTCACCCAAAAAGAATGTGACAACATAAGGGACTGGCATGAGAGCCCACACTGCCCCTAATGTTGGATTGTATGTGGCCTCAGCTATACCCAGGATAAAACCTCCTCCTACCCACGTGGCTGCAACAACAAGTTTTTAAAATAACCGTCAGTTGTCGTCAGTTATTTTTCTTCATACAAATAAGCTAGCAACTTTTTACCTGTCAGAGTGAAGACGCCCACGAGCAAGTTGATGTTGCGTCCGGCGAGAAGTGTGATTTCCATTCCATCTCCTGTACACTTTTTCTCCTCTTTCCTGGTACGCATGGAAGCCCAGATGCCCGTTCCCAGGATCAGCAGGTAGAAGAGTGCCATCACCACCAGACCCGGCACGTTCAAAGTCATGGTTAACGATTGTCTGTTGAACAGCAAACGCATATAAATACAACACACAAAACAAAGACAAATTGAACGTGCATTCACTCAAACATCATGTTACTTATTTCAAAACATTTGTCTTGGTAAAAAAATAATATTACTGTGATAGGGGAGGATTTGTAAGGTTTGGTTAACAGAAATTCTTAGACCCCCAATTTTTTTTAAAATGGACTAGGAGCGGACGAGGAGACGCAACGACGCAAAGACAGTGAGCAGCAGTATGTTCATGACAAGGCTCTACTTTCTTGGCAGACTGGACAGGAGCATGTGGGAAGGTGAAAGACAGGAATGTTGGGGATTTAAAACAAAACAAAAAACATGATAGTATGTGTTGGGCAAACAAGGGGGAATAAAACTGAGAGGCGAAGGTGGTCTCACAATGTTCGTGGCCATACTTACAAATGGTGGACTGTCATTGTCCCACCCTTCAAGAGGTTGAATGGCCCAAGTTTTGACCCCATACACAGGCAAGTGGACATATCAGTACATGTTGTTCTCTGCACAATTTCAACCATATATGCAACTGTCAAGAGAGTGCTAAACAACTTCAGTGATCTACCAGAATTATCATGGAAGAGTAGTGCCTTGGAAAACCTTTTTTAAAAAATATATATATATTTTAGACATACATTTAAACAATCATTTGTATGGAGGAAAAACAAGACATGTCCCCTGCTCGCTAAAAAACAGTGTAAGCTCAGACTCAAATTACAGCTGCCAAAAGAATGTATTGACATGCAAATGTGTAGGGGGGAAAAAGAAAATGTTTGTCAAGGGAAGGGACTGAAAAATACAAGCCAAGAGGAGTATTTACCGTCTGTGTGTGCGTGTGTGTGTGTGTGTGCGAGTGTGTGTGTTGGCATGTAAGGAATGGATGAGGTACTGGGACAGTTGCCAAAGCAAACAAATGCCTAGAAAATTCACTCATATGGCTCGTGTGATCTACAAATGTCTATGCACATGCATAGACGTCCACGCACTACACATTTTATCACAACACACATTGCAGAGTTCTAAACTGTATAGTTCTGGCACCAGGCCGAGAGCTCCCATTCTCTGGACATGTCCAAACCATCTCAGTCTGGCCTCTCTGACTTTATCTCCAAAGCCTCTAACATGTGCTGTCCCTCTGATGTACTCATTCCTGATAATATCCATCCTGGTCACTCCCAAAGAGAACCTCAGCATCTTCATCTCTGCCACCTCCAGCTCTGCCTCCTGTCTTTTCCTCAGTGGCACTGTCTCCAGACCAAACATCGTTGGTCTCACCACAGTTTTCTAAACCTTTCCTTTCATTTCATTTTATCTGAAACTCTTTTATCACACATCACCACACCTGACACTTTTCTGCAACCGTTTCAGCCTGCCTGCACGCGCTTTAGCACTTCTTTTCCACACTCTCCATTGCTCTGGACTGTTGACCGTAAACACTTAAACTCCTCCACCTTCTTGGTCTCTTCTCCCTGTAACCTCACTCTTCCACTTGGGTCTCTCCCATTCACACACAGATACTCCGTCTTGCTACGGCTAACCTTCATTCCTCTCCTTTCCAGGGCAAACCTCCATGCCTCTAGCTTCTACTCCACCTGTTCCCTGCTCTCACTACAGATCACAATGTCATCTGCAAACATCACAGTCCATGAGATTCCTGTCTAACCTCATCTGTCATCCTGTCCATTACCATAGCGAACAAGAAGGGGTTCAGAGCTGAGCCCTGATGTAGTCCCACCTCCACTTTGAACTCCTCTGTCACACCTACAGCACACCTCACCACTGTCTTACAGTCCTGATACATGTCCTGCACCACTTGAACACACTTCTCTGCTACTCCAGACTTCCTCATACAAAACCACAGTTCCTCTCTGGGCACCCTGCCGTAAGCTTTCTCCAGATCTACAAAGACACAATGCAGCTCCTTCTGACCTTCTCAGTACTTCTCTATCAACATCCTCAAAGCAAATACTGCATCTGTGGTACTCTTTTTTTTTTTTTTGGGCATGAAACCATACTGCTGCTCACAAATGTTCACTTCTGCCCTCAGTCTAGCTTCAACTACTCTTTCCCATAGCTTCATTGTGTGGCTCATTAGCTTTACTCCTCTGTAGTTACCACAACTTTGCACGTCTCCCTTGTTCTTAAAAATGGGCACCAGCACACTCTATTCCTCATGCATCTTCTCACTATCTAAGATCCTGTTGAACAACCCAGTCAAAAATTCTACTGCTACCTCTCCTAGACACTTCCATACCTCCACAGGTATATCATCAGGACAGAGTGCCTTTTCACACTTCATCCTCTTCAATGCCCTTCTCACTTCATCCTTACTAATCTTTGCTACTTCCTGGTCCACAACAGTCACCTCTTCTACTCTTCTTTCTTTCATTTTCCTCATTCATCAACTCTTCAAAGTACTCTTTCCATCTTCCCAACACACTTCCATCCCTTTCCTTTATTACCCTAACCTGTTGCACAGCTTTCCCATCTCTGTCTTTTTGCCTTGCCAACCTGTACTGTATAAATCAGTCTCTCCCTCCTTACTGTCCAACCTAGCATACAAGTTATCGTAAGCCCCTACTTTCACCCTATGCTGCATTTCCCTGTACTCCTGTCTACTAATTGAGTGAAATTAATGGGAATTGTCTATTCTTCTCATTTTTAGTTCCTGATTGTAAAACAGCCACAAGAGAGCGGCCCGTCACAAGTACATACTGTATACCTTGAAAGCCCAGCAGATATCAGCTCCATACAGATACTTGGTATTGGTACTCGCCCATCCCTAGTTTACTGGGTATTGCTTAAGTGATTGTATACTTGGTAGACCACTTAAACTAATACTCAACTGCATAAAGCACAGGAAAAAAACAACTTTGAAAACAACTGGAGTGTCCATGAGCAGTGTTTGATACTGTATACTACTAGGATACTCATATTTTTCATTAGCTTGTAAAACACAGCCCACAAAAGGTTACTGTCTCAATCACCCTTCTGTCCACCACATTTGAATTACTGTATGAACAACTAACACACCATAATCAATCATTACTGCATTAATTACGGTCTTTAAGTTGTCTTCTAGTTGAGGAATTTGAACGAAAGAGTAAACAAACCTGATAGACATTGTTTGTTAGAGCGTCTTATTTACTAGCGTGGTAATTGCATGAAGGTTTTTACAAGTTGACTAGTGAATATTAATATTGAAAATTGTGTTTATATTAGTGGTTTCCTGAATTCAAATGCAAATATAGTTGTTTGCAGATGGTTGGTGATTTTAGAGAGCCTCCTCCTTGTATGTATGGAAGATATTTCACATTGGAGTGAGGCCTGGATTCCTTCATGGGGATTGGACCAGATCTTGAAATTGATGGGAGGTGGACTCCCCATATATGTCTCCCTCCCTCACTACATACTCCGAACACACAGCGGGACCTGGCCAGTGATTGTGCATCATCTGCCATTTCTCAGTCAGACTGGATAGACTCACGTTACAGTCTTCTTGAAATACAATACAGAAAATTATTGCCTTAAGCATTCAAAGTGATTCAGTCGCATCTCATTTGCCATCCTGTGCACTCTTGCAGCTTTAGATTGTGTCACTATTTAAGTCTGGATTTAATATAAATTGGATCAAGTCCAATCTTTTCAACCTATTGCGAATCATGAAAACGTCTGAAAGGAAGCCAAGTTCATCTTGAACCCACATGTGCTGGAGACAACTCTCAAGCAAGATGCAAAACTGGGCTCAATGAACTGAAAAAGAAAGTATTAATCATGCCCCTTGTCAGTATAATCACTCAGCCCATGTGACTTATCTTTATGGAGTACTATCAGGCAAAAAATAGATCAAATAAAATTGGTCTGGTTTGATACTGTAGATGTGCTGAAGCTATACTGGGATGGGGCTCTGACTCTAACAATTGGAAATAGTTTCCAAGTGCACCATTGATTGACATGAAGGGCAAGGTCATAGTGTGGTACTGAAACACTTGAGGCTAGTTGTTTGTCAAGATCTTACTTTAAAATGTTGATTTTAGTAGTTTCTATATAACAACATCTTGTTGAGTCATTCAACCCCCCACCCCCCCTCCCCCCACACTTTTGCGGTCAGACATAAAATAAACTTTTCCCACTTATGGATACATACATTCAATGCATTGGGGACACTCTCACGTGTAATGCTCCGCCACACACGTGATTTAATGTATTAACTCGGTACCTCTAAATTGCACTCACATAGTCTTGCTCCAAACTGTGGGTTGGCACTGCATGTTTATCTCTTATCTGACTAGTACATGTGTAAATTAACATTGTTGACACAGATTAGATCACTTCCTTAACAAGCCAGCAAATATATGTAGTCTTTCAAATTTTCAATGGTTACCTCATTATTATACTACTACTATATACTGTATACTTTAACGGGATCACATTTACACGTTTATTACATAATTCTTCCAAACTAAATTAAAGCCTCTTCATTCTCATTCTATGACTTCTGCAATTTAAGTCTTGTGTCAGAAAGCTTGGTCTCAGTCGTACGTCTTCCAACAGGATAACGAGCCAAAACAGCCAAAACGCAGCATAAGAACGGCTAAGAGAAAAGCAAGTGGCCTTCAATGAGCCCAGATCTAAATCCCATTGAACATCTGTGGGAGGAGTTGAGACATGTCATCTGGAGAAAACACCCTTTAAACATGAGACAACTTAAGCAGTTTGCTCATGAGGAGTGGGCCAAAATGCTTGCTGAGAGGTGCAGGAATCTCATTAACAGTTACAAAAATCGTTTGATTAAAGTGATTGCCTCAAAAGATTGTGCAACTAAATATTAAGTTATGGGTGTCATCATTTTTGTCCAGGTCTGTTTCATTAGTTTGCTTTCTAAAAATAATTATGTTGAATGGCAATTCAAATTAATTGTCAATTTTGATTGCTTCATTTTCTTTCTTTTTTTTTTCCAGTGACCACTGTGTGTTTTTCTTTCATTAACAGAGGGGTACAAACAATTTGGTCCATCTGTGTATATGGTGAAAACTCCACCAGCCACTGCTGTCAAGATAACATCGTCAGTGACTTGCTTATGAAACACAACTTTCTTTAACTTGTGAGAGTGAAATTGAGCAAGCCCAAGAAAGCAATATGCTATAAGTATATACAGTTATTCTGTCAAGACAACTCTCATCATAGTCTTCAAAATTGCAATATGCTTCTGCTTGACACAACCAGTAGGGGGCTAAAGGGATTTAGCCATTTTGGATTGTACCATGCGGTTGTAGTGCAAAAGTTATCCAACAGGTGACAGATGACAGCACATTACTCCTATAAGACAAGTTTTTGAGCTTGGTTCAAATGCAGAAATACTCCTGTATTGTGCCAAATCCATACATTTAAGGCTATTTCATCACACAGAGCAGCAAATACACATTTTGTTGACAGTCAGTATATACGCAGCATGTTTGACTTCACCTACTGACACCTGAAGTTGTTGCATTAGAGGGCTCATTGTAACCTTCGGCAGCATTTGGCTGCTGACAGACAGCTGGCACAGCATTTATTTATTGCCAATGTAACTAGAGTAACTTTAGACATGAGGACGCTCTCTGTCTAAATTAGCCATGTCCTCTGATACAGGTGCAGAAGTGTGACTTGGCAAAGCCCAGCTATTACTATCTATGAATACCTTCCTCCCTAGCCACATGTCTCCATTCGCCTGCCCCTCAGTACTTTTCCGCTGCTGCTAACCACTTCATCACCCTGCCTGCAAACTAGTGGATAGGTTATTATCCACTGTTAGCACATATGGCCAAACTGACTCAATTCAAAGCTTTACTTATTAAAAAAATAAAAAACTGATTAGAGACAGAGAACATTGAGAGCCAACAAAATTGTAGGCAAAAGCCTTTATACAACATACAGATATGAACTGAAAAGTTAAACCATTAACTTTAGTACATCAGTCATCTTAATTAATTTTATGGCAAGTTCTTTCAAATACATCCAGCCCAAGACATCTTAGTCATCTTAGTCTAGTGCCTAGTATTGGCATTACAGTAATTAGTGCTTAGAAGTCCCGGGTTCACCAGCAAGGAAATGACACATTTCTGATTACTGAACTAATATTAAACATACACTTGTGACAAGCCTGTAAGCCTACATCAAGTATCCATTTAAGAATTTGCAGAGGCAAGGTTATAAGACACTGGAATCTCTAACAGCTTTCCAATTATCCGTTTCATCAAATAAGGGTATTCTCCAAGCCTATCAACATTTCACCCAAGTCTAGAATAACGTCAGTTCCTGCCTCCTCGAGGAGCAGTGTAAAATCAATCACAATTCCTGAGGCATAAAAATTCACAAACAAAGACAAAATGTACACCATGGTGAGGCCCTCGAGAGTTATGTGGCCCCAACAGTATCACTCAGGCTATTTAGAGCATAGGTATGTTGACTGCCCCAACTTGAAAAGAAACGTAAAGCAGACAAGCACACAGTATAATGTAAATGATAGCAACATGAAAAAGTCTTATGCACAGTACACCGCAACTCAAAAAGAGAAAATAAAATACATACCCAAAAACGCTGTCACACAGAACGTCTTAGATATTTGTGATGATGGGCGGATGGAAGAGAGAGATGCTATTCTCACAGGTCACAGCACACGCCAGATGATTTGAGTCCGTCCAAAAGGAGGAAGAAAAAAAATGCACTCAGCTGGAATGGTGGCACACACTGCTCAAAAAGAACACAAAGAAGGTACAAAAATATAATAAGGGTCAATGTTGAGTTAATTGGTTTGATGTTTTAAAAAAAAATTGGATTGAAGGTTCACTCATAAATCGGACACGAGGGTAAGGTTGAAACTCTCTGGAAGTGGCAACTCAAGCGTTTCTTTTAAAGCTCTCCAGGGGGCGTGACCAAGTGGCCAAAGTGAAAAAAAGAGGGGAACGCGACCACTACGACCTGATTGGTGAGTGGTCCGAGGCCCCTGCCTACAGCCAATTAGCTGTGAGCACAATGCATAGCGAGGCCCGGCCCACACGTAAAGGCAATCCATATGGGGATGTCTTAGGCCCTGAACTGACACTATTACTTGCACCTCTAGTTGCTCTTGAATAAGATCATTAACCTACTTCTCTGTTCAACACTCTTGTAGACAATTTGTATCCTCTTCCCAATTAGATTTAAATTATGTCTTATTAAATCTCTCTCTCTATATATATAATATTTCACTAAAGTAACATAATTAATGACTTACTGTAGTTCAATGTCTCACCTACCTGCTGTGTTTCACAGTGACTGAACAGCCAGCCTGACATATCCCACCAAGATCCTCACACACCCACACCATACATACTACTGTATATGGGAGAAAAACATCTCTCCAAGCATGCCCATACGTTGTTGCCCCCTTTCAATTTGATTGGTGTGTACTGTGTGGATGTGGGTGCCTCCTTGCTCAAGACTTCCACAAAGCCCTCCTTGTTTCTGTCCATATGGTTTAGTGCATGAAGTATTGAGCAAATCACATGGGAAGAAACGTTGCTGGAGCAGTAAAGAAAAAAGTTCACGAAAGAAATGTGCTCTTGCTGGCAAATTTCTTCCCCTTTACTTAAAAAGTAAATTTTTGTTTGTTTTCCAACAGCAATAATCATTGCACCACTTAATGTAATGTTTCAATTCTCAAGTTTAAAGAAAAACAATTTGTTATTGTTAAAATGTCAATGAAATTAGTTGCTCCACATGGTCAAAGCATTTTAATTTTAATATCTGCCTTGCAAACACTCATCCTATTATTATAAAGCTACTCTTGGCAAGGGATCAAGACACATTTCTTAATTAAGGAGTTTGTAAGACATTCAGGACAATTGGATCCTTCCAACTTTATGCGAACTGGTATGGGAAGGCCTTTTCCAGTGTAGCAAAAAGCAAAGTCACACTTGGATGACTTTGGTATGATAGAACAGTTTTAGATAGGGACAATAAACGATACAGTATCTCTCTTTCATTTTTGTTAAGATATGCTTCATCTTTGTGCAGTATATCTTAACAAAAAATAGATCAGTATACTTGAACACACCAATTGACTGTAAAATTTACATTGAACAACCAGAGGGCTATGAATTCAAAACGAGCACAGGACACAAGTCAGTGTGCAAGTTACAAAAGTCACTTTACGGACTAAAACAGTCCACCGGAAATTGGAACAGAATGCAGCATGAATATTTGAAGAACAAATTTGTGCAAAACCCAGCTGATCATTGTGTTGATACAAAAATAAACAATTACAATAATATGGGTTGATGATTATTGCGGCAAGTGATGAAAAAGTGTTTATGGAAGTGAAAGGAGTGATGACAGCAAAATTCATGATGAAAGACAGCAAAATCGCCAGTGTTAGATTATCACAGTGTGTAAAATATAACACTAGAAAAGTGTTTATTTGTGTCCACACCAATGAATGTACACCTGACAATTTTCAAAGTGTTACTTTTTTCACACTTAACCAGTGTTACTCCAACACTGTGTAGTGTTAAAAATATACACTGTTAAACACTGTTTAGTGAAAGTACTCTAGACTAGTCAGTGTTAACCATTTAATTCTGCCAAACTATACTTAACTCTGGTGTTTAAAGACTTATGAGTGTATTGCACTAGTGTCCGTGTTAAAAAGTTAACTCAAACTACATTTAACTCTGGTAAATGGTACTTCATTTTATATAGTGTTTTTCCTCCATACAAGGCCCTCATGGCACTTTACATTTTGACGACTGATGACACTTGCATCAAGAGCAACTCGGATTCAATATAGGGGTGGGAACCTCACAATAAGATACGATATGCAGCACAAGGCTCACGCTAACGATTATCTCCCGACATGACGATACCGCGATTATCGATATATTGGTCAGGTAATAAATCCACGATAATTTACGATAAAACTACTCAAGACATAAATTGATGTTTTTTCAATGGGAAAATAGTTTATTTTTGTACCATCACTGAAACAAAATATTAAAACTGGTTTCTTCACAGTGAGTACTTAAGTGTATATTTTTTTAAACAAATACAAATGTCCTCTTAACAGAAACCACTTTCTGTGAACAAATTTGTGTCTTTCTTAAACACTAGATCACCATGTGATTCCCGAGCGCAATCATTGCTGTTCACCGCTCCCTCAGGGGATGGGTTAAATGCAGAGAACGAATTTCGCCCCCACTTAGTTGGGTGTGACAATCAGTGGAATTTACCTTTACCTTATTGTCATGCAACATGTCAGTTAGTTACATAGTGAATTGTTTCATTTTATAAACTGTGACAATTTTTTGGGTGTAACATCGTAAAAGTAAATAAATCAAATTACTTAAATATTAAATCCAATTAAATCAATATTAATATTTCTCAGAAACTGTGTGCTTCAAAAAGTTGAACCCTAGAATATGTTTTAAAATGTTACGTATGCAAAACTGAATGAGTTGCTGGACATATAATAAATGCCTTACACAAGTAAAAGTAAGATCATGAGTCTTCTTCGCCTGAAGATTTCCATACATTTCCCCCCCACTCTTATGAGGCGCTCGCCCTAGCGGCCTGCCAAGTAATTGCTCAATAAGTAATGAACAATGGAGCCGTTACAGTGGCTGTATATTAACTACAAATATTGCGATACTTGCGTAGGCGTATCGATAATCTATCGGGAGAAAAAGTATCACGATTTATTGCGATATCGATATATCGTCACACTGCTAGTTCAGTATCTTGCTCAAGGATACATAATCACACTGGCCTGGGATCGAACCCACACTGTCAGAAGACAACCACTCTATCACTGAACCACGCCGCCCCAAAAACAACTGGATGTATAGCTATTGAAATATCGACAGTGAGCTGTCTCCTTCACTGGAAATGAGGGTGTGGAAACGAAGCACAACAGGTATTAGCTTAAACAAAAACGGTCGTATTGTTTCATGGAAGAGTACGAAATGTGAGGCAAATGTGAGGAGTATTTGGCCTCAGCCGCCACCGTGCAAGAGTGATTGGGACATACTGACAAATATCAATATGCACAAACTATTATTTTTTAGGATAATCATGGCACCATAGCACTGGTGAGAAATCCAGTAAAAAGGTGCAAACATTTTGACAAAGTATCACCTATTAGGTCAACTAACATGTTGACATAAAATATCACTTTGTTCGATCGACTGTTTGGAGTGCTGCTCAACAGATCACATGGTGGCACCTGACCAATAGTTAAGTTGAAATGCATTTGCCAAGTTCATGTTTGGGAAACAATGTGTACATTCATATGCACAGTTTAAATCAAATGTTTTTTCAAATGTGTTGTGTGGCCAAGACAAAGAATGTGAGAGCAAGTGGAGGTGTTAAGATATGTGCTCTCCTACCCTATTGCATGTATGTTTGTTACATAACAGTTTTCATTTGCGTCTTTGTTCCTTTGTATTAAAGTTCTTACTTTTTCCATAGTGTCAGACAGGCAGGTTGTGTGTACTTATTCATCCATAATTATAGCAATATATTACCGATTTGTTTATCCTGAAACCATCCATCCATCCATTTTATGAATAGCTTATTCCTCGTAAGGGTCGTGGGGGCGCTGGAGCCTATCCCAGCAGTCTTCGGGCAGTAGGTGGGGTACATCCTGTTTTGGTTACCAGCCAATTGCAGGGCACACATAGACGAAAGGTACTACTCTGCCAACAATTTGCACTTTTTGCTGCTGCAGTGATTACGTGGTGCAATATGATTCCAGGTCCAACAATCACCAACCAACAATATCGTCAAAAGCCAAGTCAATGAATGCACATGCTAAACACTAACAGAATTCATTTGCGTCATCTGATCAAACTTTAAACAAACATTACACACAACTGGGAAAAGTAGCATTCAGTGGGCATGATCCTGGCACTAGAACTGACTGAGGGTGGAAGAAGAATGGAAATTTACAAGTCAACAACTTCCTGGCAGACATTACTTCGAGTATGTCCTGTGACCTTGAAAAGAACAGATCATATTTGACTGGAACACGAAGAAACACAAAGTGCAACGAAGTTACCTGTGGTGTGAAATAGTTGCCAAAATTAAATACATGTTACTATGTTGTTGACCTATGATCTCAGTTGAGTTTAATAGCTACATCTAAATAAAGCAGGATCATCAAAAGCTGTCGGTCAGTTTAGATTAACCCCATGTAGTTTGTACGTAATATCAGAATTGAAACAAAGCGTGTGCCAAAGGGAAAATTAAAATTAATTTTGTGTTGCATATCACACACAGACTGCAATTGGCTGGCAACCAATTCAGGGTGTAAACCTGCCACGCCATCAGTCAGCTGGGACCGGCTCCAGCACACCTGTGACCCTACTGAGAAGGATAAAGCATTACAGAGAATGGACAGACAGATGGATATCAAACAGAGAACCAGGTCACACACATGCAAACATGTAAAGAGAGAATCCAGAGTGAAAGAGATGCACACAACAGTGCTGCACTTCTTCAGCTGTTTTGCTAAAGGGTACCTCAACAATAGCAAGGAAGACTAGCATCTCACCAACAATTAGTTGCAGTTGTTACATTTTGCCTGCAGCAGGATTTGAACCGTGACCGTCCAGCTCCACACCCAGTCCTCATAGGGAGCTAATTGGTTAAGTCGACCGGGGGTGAGAGTGATTGATTGAGAGCTTGTAGAGCACTAAGGCAGAAAAATGGAGAGCAACGTGAAAAAATGTGAACCAGCGAGCATGAACAAATTCAGAGAAGCAACATACACTTTTCCTCATCCACAGCCTTATTTTATACATACTATGAGTAATTCTACGAATGAGTTGTGCAGAGATAGCCTAAAAACACAGGTTTTTGGCATCGGTTCTAATTTGGGAGAAAAGGCAAGCAAACAAAAACATGCAAATAAACACAATACAAGTAAAGTGTATTTGATCAGTTTTTGTTAACTTTTTTTTTTTGCTATGGGAACACATTGTTCTGATAACGTATCCAGATTTTTTTTCATCTCCAAAATGAACACTGCATTTTGTGCTTTTATTTACTGTGCACACGTGTGGACAATGGTACAAGGGAGGTAGGGAGCAAGGGCTACCACTTGTCTGCGCGGTGTTGCCAACTTAGCAACGTTTCCCCTATATTGACTGACTCCTCGTCCAGTTACCCCACCCCCCCCACCCCACAAAAAAAAAATCGGACTAACAAAAATGACAACCGTGTTCCTCTTCTTATGCACTAATGCTAATGGCCTCTTTGCACAAATCCACTACTTCCTGAACTCAATACCACTCCTTCATTTCCTGTCTTTCATGATTCATTAATCCAGGTGTGTCTAGCCATTGTCGTGGTTACTGAGGTCAGGCACACCTGGATTAATCAATTTGTCCAATCATGAAAGACAGGAAATTAAGAAGTGGTACTGAGTTCAGGAAGTAGTGGATTTGTGCAAAGAGCCCATTATGTGCGGATGCATGAATCCATCCATCCATTCTCTGTACCGGTTATCCTCACTTAGGTCGCAGTGGGCTGGAGCCTGCCTAACCAAGTTGACTTTTGGCAAGGTGGGGTGTGACCTTAAACTGGTCACCAGCCAATCACAAGACACATATAGACAAACAACTATTCACACTCACATTCACAACTATGGTCAATTTAGAGTCTTCACTTGACCTACCATGCATGTTTTTGGAATGTGAGAGGAACCCAGATTACCCGAAAAAACAACAACAAAAAAACACGTTGGCACGGGAGAGCATGCAAACTCCACACAGGAAAGCCGGAGCCTGGATTTGAACCCACGGCCTCTGAACTGTGTTCAGTACAAATACTTTAATTAGTTTTTCTGGTACTTTTTACTTACTGAGTCCTTATTTTATCTGGCTAGGCCTATAGTTATTACCGTTACTTGTTACATTTTAACACCAGTATATGTACTTTATACATGGTACAATTTCAAAACAAGGTCATCATTACTTTAGTGTTAACGCCTGACAACAATTCAAATAATTGATTAGACCTGGGGGGAAAAAGCTACAGTAGCTGGTTCTGGGCTCCACCAATTATATGAAATGTTACTTCTGGTCCCTTATATCCCAATTAGTAGTAAGAATGTATATTTCGATTTTACATATTAATTCCTAAAAAAATATTTCTCATCATGTATATAACTCGACTTTAACTTTTACACGACTTTTGAAGTGTAACGTTTTTATTTCCTCCAAAATGTGCCCGACTCAAGACAAGTCGGACCACAGAGTGGAGACACCATCCAAAGTATAAGCTTCCGGCGGACCCATCCATTCAAAACGTCTACCCTTCATTGGAACCGCAGGTGGTAATGCTGTTGTTTCCTTCTTTATAGCATACTGCATCAGTCATACTCACATTTCTGTTTATATTCCTTTATGCGTAAAATTGTTGCTGTCTACAGCAAGCCATTGCATTTGGAAAGGTGCGTTTATACATGCAGCACTGTAGAAATTTGAAGCAGGTATTGAGCTAATCAACGTGACCTAATTCTGTCAATTAGCAAAACGTGTGTCGCGTTTGACAGAACGTTAAAGCTTGTTTGGTCATATTTTTTAGCGTCGACATATGACGGTTACGTTTTCGTAAACTTTATCACACAATCGACAAACGTCGTCCTTTCAGCAGCACATATACGTCACTTACGTCACATTACATAATAGAGGAAAACATCCTGTGAAAGTTCGTGTGAGTTAAATAAAATAAAATAAATAGTTAGAAAAAATATTGATTGACCTTTTATTTTGCCAAATGCTTTTTTTTGTATGGAGCCACAACACTGACAAGATTTGGAATTGGAAAAAAAAAAATCCTCGTGGAAAAAGCTGCATTGACGTTGAAACAAGTATTGGCATTTTAAACGGTTGTATTGAAAAATAAAATACAGACATAAACCTGTCTGTATTTCATTTCTATATTTTTTAAGCATATTTTTTTGTATTATGATGTCTTTTTCAATGCCAATCTGCAGAGTTTTTTATACTCTTGTTTTATTTCGGGTCTCACAGGTTTTCAGTTTCAACTGGTTTTCAGTTTCACTTTTTTTTGTTTCAACTTATTGGCAGTGTTTTAACGTGGGGGGCGGGGTTGTGGTTCCAGCTTTTCAGGAAAGGAGAGTACGCCCCCTGTTGGCTAAAGACAATACTCATGGATACAAGTTCACCAAGAACTCCTAAACCGCCTGTAAATCTGTTTTTTTCTACATATAACCTTGTGTCAGTGTTAATGTTTCTGTACAGTAGTAAACCAGTTAGCATGTTAGCTAAATTAGCATGACATGATGCATATAGTAATTTCAAACATTGTGGTTTTAACGCCATAAGTAACATATATAACCACATATAACCTTGGGAATCACAGGCGGTTTAGGAGTTCCTGGTGAACTTTTATCCATGAGTTTTGCCTTTAGCCAACAGAGGGCGCGCTCTCTCTCCTCTCCTGAAAAGCTGGAAAGCGTTCTCGTGCTCAAAGCCCCGCCCCCAACCACAACCCCTCTCCCCACGTTAAAACACAGCCAATGGGGTAGATGCCACGGACTTCGACTTCCGGGTTTTACACATCAGCGCCGTTTCCGTTTCAACAATCGCACCCCCACCCTGAACGGGAGCGCGTCTCGGCTATCTGAAATGCTTCTGACACTGAGACAGACACTACACACTTGCAACCTCGCACCCGTCAACGGGAACGCGCAACTGAAAGGCACAAAGGCGGAAGTGCAAGTACTGGGACGCGGTCCACACATCGCGAAACGGAAACAAAAAGTTGATGGGTGAAAACCCGGAAGTCGGAAGTCCCGCCATCCTCCGTGGCATATAGTCCATAAATTGAAACTGAAAACCTGTGACACCTGAAAAAAACAGTAAACAAAATCTGCAGATTGACATTGAAAAAGTGTCTTTTAGTGTCTGGATTTTTATTTTTCAATACAACCTTTTACAATGCCAATACTTGTTTCAATGTTAATGCAGCTTTTTCCACAATGACCTTTTTTTTTTCAATGCCAAATCTTATTGTCAGTGTTGTGGCTCCATATTTTTGCCCCGATTTCTTGAATAAAGAGGAAGTACCGAATTGTGAGAAGATTACAACGATCAGCTGTAATGATTATAAAGCTGTTAATGTCATGAAAGATCAAATCTGTCTGACTGTAATGATTATAACATACAATGCTGTACATGTCATGAAATATGTCATAAATTATCTATCTATCTATCTATCTATCTATCTATCTATCTATCTATCTATCTATCTATCTATCTATCTATCTATCTCTAAAGTTTAATGTTTACAAACAGTATACAGTTTATCCAACATGTTTTTTGTTCCCCCCAAAAACTAGAGGTCTTGGTCTTGGTGAATAAATGTTGATATGAATAAATGTGCAACTCGACGTTGACGTCAATCCTATGTCAGTGATCTGACTTCCGAAGTAAATGGAACACAACACCATTCCATGATGGGAATTGGGCAGGGCTTGTAAGAGCACACTGCCTCTACTTTTTACTGGGTAAATACGTGAGTGTACATGCCAATTCTCTGCTCTGCTGCGTCTGACTTCATGGAACTTGTCACTGTTCGCTTATTGATTTACTTATCTAATGGCATTATTGCATAGCTCATGTTGCAACTAACAAGCATAGTACTTGTGTTAGCCAACCATCTGATGGTTTCATCAGTGGATTGATGAATTGCCTTTTTAAATGAAAATAGAATAGAAACACGTTTGTCATAGCAGTACATAAAATAAACTGTGGCCATTTACGTTATGTTAAATGTGAATGCCAAATGATTATATTATTTTATTAATTTATTACAGCACAGATGTCAAATTCAAGGTCGGGGGGGGGGGGGGGGGGGGGGGGCAGATCTGGCACGCCACAACATTTTATGTGTCCCGCAAAAGCAAGTCAAGCATGTCTACTTCCATGATGTTTGCTACAATCTCTACCAAAATTTCAAATTGTCATATGTTATGAATCATAACGTTGAGATATTGCAAACATTTTCTTACCAAATCCCTTATTACAGTAACTTGAGTAATATTGAAAACTAGTTATCCATCAATTTGTTGATATATGTAATAATATGGGGAAGGGGTTTCATTCATAAAGGTCTTCCGTGGGAATTCCATTGTGGTCTATGACAATAAATGAGTATGGTACCCAGCTGTAATAATTACATAGCGAAAGATGACATGACAATCTTTTTTTTTTTTTTTTTTGGGCAAACCAACAAAAGGGATACAGGAAACTACAGAAACAGTTTTTCTCAACCTTGGGTAAGCGAAGTCACCTATTTTACAAATCTTACAGCACACCATCAAATCGAATCATGTACTATAAGTATTGCTGTGTTTAAAGAGAGAAATCCATCAATCCATTGCATGTGCTTATATTTTTTTCTGTGAGTTAACTGTTTAATTCACTTCATTAAATCATACTGCCCTGATTAATTTCCATCTGCATGGAAATTAAGGCACATTCAAAGTAATTGGTTCACATTAAAGTCAATGACAAACAAATAGCTCCGTGCAATGTGAAAAACTATTCAAAGCAGGTAGAGAGAAGACCAAAATAAGGAAGGCATAATCTAAAGCCCAACCGTCACATGTAATACACTGGAATAGTACTGGAATGCCTGACTATGAATATGGTGGAAGTTGCAGACTAAATAGACCAGGGAGTCGGGGGCAGGGGAGGATAAAAAGACACCAGTGATACATATCAGGCAAGTGCCATCAGCCACAGCTGCAAGAGAAGCCTTGGAACAAATTCAAGAATCAACACTTAATGAGTAGAATAACTGACTGGTGCCATGTTCCCTCAGTGAGACATTGACCAATAGCAGTATTGAGCGGACCTGTTGTACCTATCATTCATAACATACTAGTACGTGTAAATGTGTTGGTCTAGAATAGCTACTCAGGAGCCAGGAATTGTCAGATTTTTGATTCAATGGAGGTCAGTACACGCTGTAACCTGTCTTGCATCAAAGTCACCTGGGATAGACTGCCGTGACTGCACAGGACATGTGGGAAAAGTGAATGTACAGCGGTGCTTGAAAATTTACTCTCTTTTTGTTGTTGTTGTTGTTGTTTTATTTATTTTACATTTTTTGAGAGCTCAGTATTATTCATTTGGCAGCCTTATAGAGTAAACATGTCATCATGGCTTTCTTTTTTCTTTTTTTTCTAGGGCAGGGGTGGCCAAATTCGGTCCTGGAGAGCCTCTATCTTTGGGTATGTAATCTTATGAGTGCACTGTATGGTGTGACAAAAGCTTAATGGCCCATAAAATGCAAAACACGGTGGCAATTGTTTTGATATTTTCAGAGGTTGAAGTCGACACGAGTAGAGCTGCGCTTGTGAATTTTACTGACGATTCATAGCATTTTTATGTCACTAAAGGACGTTTAGCTTTTGTACATTTACAGTTGTGCTCATAAGTTTAACTCAAATAATACACTTTCAAGCGCAAATGTATGCTGTGAAATAAGGGGTTGTATTAAACAGTATTGGGTATTGAGTATTGGCGTGTCCTAAAACCATATTGTGAGTCGTGTCTCCCTGATTACATTGATATTGCAATATTCAACAACTATATCCCATGTTTTTTCAATATCGTGCAGCCCTATTACTGACATGAATTTTGTCCAGGCCTTATAATTATGTTTTTGCTTCAGTGACCACCAAAGCTGCTTGACACAGAGTCCGCTAATAACTTTCTTGACCTCAGTCGGACTATCTGAATGTGATCCATTCTGTGTGTCCTCTACCTGCAGGTAAAGTGTGCTCTGGAGATGGCAGTTGAAGGATAATGCTTCAAATGTAAAATGTGTTCGGGGTGACTTGCATTCACACCGTCACTGAGTGGAAACTGAACCAACGCGGCCTACACGGAAGTCAGGTGAATACTACTACACCATCAGTGACTTGGGTGAATCCTTCCTTCAATCCATTTTCTTCTTCTTTAAAAAAAAAAATGTTCAGGGTCATGTGTGAGTTCAAGTCGAGCCAATTTTGGCAGCGTTTGTACTTTCTGGATCTGCATCTCGCAGGTTAAGAAGCACTGCTCTAGGTACTCTAGTCAGTGGTGGTCATAGTTTGAATGGTGCCCTGTGGGACCTCAGGAAGAATGGTGAAAACTAATAGGGATCTCATTTTAAACGATAAACAATAAACAACCGAGCAGGAATATACATTTGTGTTCAAGATACTTTCAGTCACATTGTACCAACAATGTGTTCCTTTCCCAATTACTTAGTTCTTTGAACCACAAACCTGTAACAATTCCCTGACATTGATATCATCAAAATGCTTCAAGAACCCTTATAATGTCTCCACAATGGCAAACAAATTTCCCATACAAACCCCAACTGACTGATTTACATGTCACGATGCCAACCCGAGAAATGTCACACTGTGTGCAGTGTGCGGCCACACGTGGTTCTCCAAAATGAGTGTGATGAACGAGTAAGGGGACAGGCTAGCTTCACTTTAATGAAAACCTGAAAAAAAAAAGTAAAGGTAAAGTTGAGACAATAAAGGAGGTGATAAAGGGAATCAAATTCAAAGCTGCTACTTTTCAGAGTTCAAACGAACACAACACGCATACACAATGAAAATATGAACAAGTGATATTACAAATGAACTCAAATGTACTGAATCAACAGACACGATGACTTTTGCAGACAAAACAGGTCTGTTTACAACACATCTGAAAGAATGGCGGGGTCAATTCTTGGTCAAGGTGGAAATTATTATTGGAGCGGTTCTGAATGAAGTCAGAGGGATTTTATTGTTTCAGATTCCTGATTTCAGTCCAGCCCTTTGCACTGTTTAGAAACGATTTCCTGTTAGTAAAAACAAATAAATAAATGAATGCAGAGAAGATGAGACTAGAGAGTGTATTTTTGGGCTTGTAAATAAAACCATAGCAGTGATCCATTTATCAATTTTAGCATGTGTCCTCATTAGTTTTCTGGTGAGTTCGAGCCAATCCAAGATGACTGCAGTTATCTGCTTTGTTGCTAAGTAAAATAAAGTTCAGTAAAAAAAACAAAAACATATTTGTCCCTAAGAACTATTTTGGAAGCGTGGCAGACACTCAAGCGCACAGGTTTGTGCCGTTTTTCTATGTAAGGGTCTGCAACCTGCAGCTCTGGAGCCACATGTGGCTCTTTAGTCCCTCTCCTATGGCTCCCTTTGGATCGTTTACATTTTCATATACATAAAATAGTCTTGAAATGAATTAATGGTTTAGATTTAAATAGATAAATAAATAGTTAAAATGTCACAGTCCAAATGTGTAATTTGTGGGAAAAAGAGATGAAAGGTAAATCAAAAAGTTCTAAAACATTTCTTTACCTAAAATGTCCAAAATGTGACCATAAATTGTTCAGAAAGGAAGAGGAAAAGCAGAAAATTACGATAAAATGTCTATGAAATTGCCCAAAATGTCAGAGAATTGAATAAAATAAGCAGAAAACTACCACGCTACCAAAAATGTTGTGTGTCTGTATGTGGTGTTAAATTATGGAATAATTTTTGTTTACAACTTAAACTATGCAAAAGCATTTGATTTGATCGATTTAAACTGTTATTTAAATGAATGGTCTGGTCACAATACATTGAGAATTCTTTGTGTTAAGATGATATCAGTACTTTCTGTTTGTGTAAATATGTGCTTGCTTCTTCTTTACCATTATCAGTTTATTGTTTATGACCATTGTTGGTATATCATTTATTACCATTTCTGGTATATACTGTCCTACCAGTGCTAGTATTGTTTACTTCCCACATTTGTGTATTTGTGTTGTTAAAATCGTAACACTTATTGTTTCTTTTTTATGGTAATGCCACCATGCTAAACCATTTGTATTCTCAGTATTTTTTTTCCCTTGGTTATTTAATATTTATTGCTCTCTGGGTACTTGTTTATTATTGAGTTTTAAGATTAAGGAGCAGAGTAGCTTGGAATTTTGAATGGGCAATGGGGGTGGGATTAAATAAATGTTCTTCTTCCCACTCCCTTTCAGGCAGAATTGGACTTTATTCTTTTGGTGGTGGTGTTTTTTTTCTTTCTCTTGTTGTTTTTTTCCCGTGTGGAATTTGACACTGACTGTGTACTCTTTTATTGCCTGAAACAAAAATAAATGAAATTAAATAAGAAAAGAAAATGTTAAAAAAGGAACTATAATATTGTATTTCCAAAAACAAAAGATCAAATCCCCCAAATTACATAGAATGTACACAAAATTGCCAAAAATGTAAATATATATATATATATATATAAAAAAGCTGTGGGGAAAAAAACTGCTATAAAATGTCTCTAAAGGCAGAAAATGGGGATATATCCATAAAATTGCTAAAATAAAATGTCAGAAATTTGACAGAAAGGCAGAAATGTCTCAAAATGTATGAAAACAAAGTCTGGATTATTATTATTTTTTTCAAACACAAAAACAGAAGACGATAGGTACAAAAAAAGTGCACACTAACTAACACACTGTTTCATTCATCACAATACTCCAGACAGATTTATTTGGCCTAAATTGGCTCTTTTGTTCTATGTGGATACCTAGCTAAATCTCATGAACATATTGTACAACCATAAATGTCATTGGCTAGGGTCTTCAGCTTTTTTGGGCTGAAAATGGATGGATTGATGGATGGATGGATTTGATCCTAACTGTACTGAACGCAACAACGTTACTCCAGCTTGCATTCACTGTGCTGTGTGTCTGTAGAATGATCTTTGGTCATTCTGTTTGACTGTTAATTTAATGGCAAATGCACTACTCTCTGTCTCAAAAATCTATGAATCAAACTCTAATATCAGTGCTTCACCAGCCATGAACCTCAGCACACATCATTGCAAATAAGCATTTCACATATGAGCATTTTAGAATTTCAGTTAACTAATAATGTATATTTTTAGAACTTGGGAGGAACGATGAAGAATAGCCTGAGAAAACCCTCAAAAGCATGAGGAAAACATGCAAGCGTTGCAGAGGAGGGCCTGAGATTTCAACCCGGAACCTCCTGACAGTGCTGCTGCCAGTAGGAAGTAAGTTCTGTGTAATAGATTCTCAAACACGAGTATGTTTTAATTTTTGAAATCCATCTCTATTTGTGCGGATGGAGTGCTTGTGGGTGTTTATGGGTGGCTGTGAGTATTTCTCAAACTGAAGGTTGGTTTATGTTGCCATGTTTACTCTGAATTGTGTTCCTTAACCTTCATATCTTCAGCAGCAGGTGTGCTTGGAGTCAGCCACACGGCCCATGTGTTCAGACTGAATGTGTTTGGCTTGTTGCGCAATTAAATAGCTTCCATAAGGTCACTGCAACTATTATTGTTGCCAGCATGAACCGGGTGTGCCTGCTATTAACACCCTCTGATTCTGTGGGTTTGTTTCATCATGGCAAAATGTGGTCCTTAAGACACCTCTGGTAAGGGAACTACCACGCATGCCGTTCTTTGCCAGTTGTTTATGTCTCTCCCTTCCAAGTGATGACCTAGGATTGGACATGGGTTACCTGACCAATGTTTAAACTTCTTTTCACACTTTTAAACCAAATCAAGTCTGATAAGGTGGAATGAAAGCGTTACAATGCATTTACATTTGAAATCAGTGCACAACTTAAGTCTACTATGTCTGCATTGGCGGACTCACCATTTGGGCACTGTGACTTTTCTGTTGGGGCTGTTAAAATCAAAGGCTAATTTGGGGAAAAAATATTTTTTTATAGCTAAATGACTGGGGTGTATAAACAAAATAAACTATGATGAAGAATTTCAGCCTTGGCATCATCCATGTTTGTAGCCTTCAGATTACTTTGGGCAAGAGGCGGAGTCCACCCTGGACCAATCGCAGGGATCATATAGGCAAACAACCATTCACACTCATATTTACACTTAAAGACAATTTAGAGACTTCAATGAGCCATATGCGTGTTTTTGGAATGCTGGAGGATGCCCAGGTTCCTGGAGAAAACAAGCGCAAGCATGGGTAGAACATGCAAAATCTACATAAAAAGGCCAGAGCCCGGATTCAAATCCCCAATCTAAGCACTATGAGGCAGATATGATCACCACAGGTGGGCGTGTCAATGAATTTTGAGCTGCTGTCATTTGCCATCCGTCGGGACACGATTTCGTCATCGTCAATCCATCAAAATGGGGTTCGGCTTGAAATATTAATCGTCAGTCCGTCATTCATTAGCGAAATGGGCAATGTTTCCGTCATTTGAAGTAGGCATCCGTCATTCACATCCGTCATTTGTCATTAAAATGGGCATTCTGTCATTGACAGCGCAGATTTGCCTCAAAAATTTGAAATTTCTACGCCGAGCGAACGTGCACCAGTCTTCGAAAATAGAGCCCAAAGAGCAGGTGTGGCCAAGTCCGGTTGTCGAGAGCCCCTATCCAGCCTGTTTTCCATGTTTCTCCCCACCAATACAACTGCTTAATGATCAGGATCGTTATCAGGCTTCTGCAAAGCTTGCTGATTAGCTGATCATTAGATTCAGCTGCCTGCAGGAGGGAAACATAGAAAACAGACTGGATAGGGGCTCTCGAAGGACCGGACTTGGGCACGACTGCCATAAACTCAATGGATAAACAGCAAAATACATAACCAGTGTTTTTTAAACCACTAAGCAAATGAAAACCCTAGGTGTGATCTCAGACTCCAATCTTAACTTTATTGGTCATTTGGACAAAATTGCTAGTCCTGTACATTGTTTTTTTCATCTTTAGAATATAGCCAAAATTAGACCATTTAACTCAGAATGAGGCAGGAATACTGATTCATGCTTTTATCACAAGTCGACTAGATTACTGTAATTCTCTTTTTACTGGCTTGCCCAAACAGTCTGTCATAAAGTTACAGCTAATGTTAATTCAAAATGTGGCAGCCAGGATTTTAACAAATACAAAAAAGTGGTCTGTGCTTGAATCGCTGCACTGGTTACCGGTTTCTTTTAGAAATCATTTTAAAGTTCTTTTAATTGTTTATAAAGCTCTATACAAGCACCTGTTTACATCAGTGATTGGCTTTCATTTTATGCCCCTCCAAGCACCCGTTGATCTTCAACTGCTCATCTTTTAGTGATTTAAAAAAAAATAATAAAAAAAATCTGGAGATGTGGCTTTTTGTTTTTATGATCGTACACTTTGGAACAGCCTCCCTCTTAATCTTGGTGTTAAAATTGGAATGATTCTTTATATGGGCCATTTTATTGTAATGTATTTTAATGTGTATTGTATCGTATCGGATTGTATTTGAATGTATTTGTCTCACGTCTTTTATTAGTTTTATGTTTTCTTTGTTTTATTGTACTTATCTACATGAAAAGGGCTATTGAAATAAAATGTATTATTATTATCATCATAAACCACACAAATTATTCTTACCTGCATTGTGCTGCTGTCTGGTGTGCACCCCTTAGCCTGATGGTGGCAGTAGTGTGGCACGTAGCATTGATTGAGTAATATCAAGTGGAAGTAGGCATTCAGCAAACTAACCTTAAGCATTTCTAGTTGTTTACATAGAGGTGAGAGAATATAACTGAAATAAATGCTTCTATTGTCCTGACAAGTGCCATTGATGAGTTTTGACTGTGCAGTTTGTGCACCTCTTTTCAAGATAATACAAAAAACATGAAAATGGTAAAGAATAATATATTTTTTTATTCAGACACATTTGAAAATGAATTGGAAATAAACAATCCTTTTTTGCATCTTTATGGCCTTGATGTGGTGAACTGTGCTAATATAGATGAGTGTGAGTCAGCTGCAATAGACAATCAATAAGTGGTATTGAAAAAAATGGATGGATGATTACAAATTGCTTATTTGCTATGAGAAAAAAAAATCCAGTGAAACAAACGCAAAACTTTGACCTCTAATTTTGTATTTTGCACACTTATCATATTTATTTGGTTGTTGTTCAAAAGTAGTTTGGTTCTGAAACAGCCCATTTGGATTCAGTTTAAAAAGTGAAGTAAAAGAGTAACCTTTTTGATCTGACTTGGAGGCATACACAGTATATTAGTTTAAATGATTTTCAAACCATAAAATATATTTTAAATACAACATTGGAATAGTGGAAGATGGTGCTTGCAAGCACATATTTTTCCACCTCAAATTAATTAGGTTCACATAACACTGTCAATTTCTGAATGGAGTCTAAAATTAATTAGAACATTTGCAAGGTAGTCAATATTAAACACTTGTTGCACACTACTGACTCTTGGCCATGTTAGTGTGAGGTCACTAACGCGTGACAAGTGGAGCTTTTGCAATGGTGTGCGTATTCAAATTTCTTTTGTCCCTTATAGTAGTGGTCCCCAACCACCAGTCAACAGCCCAGTGTTGCTCAGACTCCCCCCATGTACATCACGATCAGCAATGAACGTCAGCTTGTTTTGAAGCCTTCATTACCTCATTTGTGTGTCACCACATTCCACAGGGCAGGTTTGGTGTGTGAGAATCACCCGCAATGTTGATGAACGTGATTTTGAAGTACCGGTAGCTGTCATTTTTTCGGGAGTTGCAGGCACTTTTTCTGTCACCATTTGGCCTTTTAACCTTTCCGAAGAAGCTCTACAAAGGTGTATGGTCTTTTCTCATTTTGACTGCTTACATTTCTACAGTTGTGCTCATAAGTTTACATACCCTAAGGTAGTGTTTCCCAACAACGAGTACATGAGCACATTGCAGGGGGTACGTGGAAACATTTAATAATTCATTTCCCAGACCTGTGGCACAGGCGTCCGTGTGACAACTCGGGTGTCTCATTAAAGCACAGATGACTGATGAAAAGAAAGTAAAACTGCTATATTGGGTCTGAATATGTATTCATGTTCAGGGTTTTGTTCCTAATATTTGGAGTTTAAATGCCTGCATACTGTTTGTTATTGCTAAGACATATGGGTTTCAGTTTTTTTTGTGGTAACTGTTATCAAAGTCAGGTATATTGATTTTTTTTATTCATATTTTTAATTCATATTTTCAAGGCAACATATTAATAAGGTGGACAACGTGGACAGGAAATTCACAACATCCGAACCGTTCTTTGAATTGCAATTGAGCTGCGTGGATAGACTTCAGATGAAAATATGCCATCCATCCCTCATCGAGCGCTTATCCGGGGTCGGGTTGCGGGGGCAGCAGCTTTAGCAGGGAAGCCCAGACTTCCCTCTCCCCAGCCACTTCAACCAACTCCTCCAGCGGGATCCCAAGGCGTTCCCAGGCCAGCCCAGAGGCATAGTCTCTCCAGCGTGTCCTGGGTCGTCCCCATGGCCTTCCGCCGGTGGGACATGCCTCAGCAACAGCTCTCCCGAGGCGTCCAGGAGGCATCCGAACCAGATGCCCGAGCCACCTCAACTTGTTCCTCTCAATGCGGAAGAGTAATGGCTCGACACTGAGTCCCTCCCGGATGGCCGAGCTTCTCACCCTATTTCTAAGGGAGAGCCAAAAATATGGCTCAACTATAAATGTCTTTTCCTCAGTAGTCCATGGCATCTCGAAGGTCAAATTTGGAAGGCTCTTAGAACATGAAATCTTCTTGGTAAATCTGAAAATAAAAATAATTGATTAATAATTTCTAAAGTTATTCAAGTTTAGGTGATTTTTTGTGTCACCCTGTACATTATATAGTTAAGTTGAATTCACACAGTGCTGTTATGTTTAATTTACTCAACGTTCTAATGCTGAATTTAGTCAACATCAATGTGTTGAATTTACTAAAAGTAATTGTTGAATTTACCTGATATTGTTAAATAAAAATTATCAATCCTCATTATGTTGAATTTACTTAACACCATTATGTAGAATTTATTTATCAGTTTTTCTCGATTTACTAAAATGGTAGCGCTTTTCCACCTATTGAAGCAAAATCAAGGGATATTAAGTTTTGCTTCACACTTACTTCTCATTCACTTACTGATGGAGCAGCATCAGGAGCAACTTGGTCACTCAAGAGTCAGGTATCAAACCCGCAACCACTGGTTTGGGGAACGACCGCTCTACCACTGAACCATGACGTTCTACTGCAATCACATATGTTAAATATACTTAACGCAAATTAGTTTTGAGACCAAAATGCCTAACACTGGCCTAAAATGCTTGATGTGTTTGTCTACGTTTGTGCTTGTCTTACTTTTTGTCCATCTGCAGCAAATGGCCATATGTATAATGGACTAGAAATTTACATGCAACACAAAGCTGTTTTTGCATGTACATTAGTATATACAATTAGTACAATTTGTATTAGTATACAATTAGTAAATTCCACATAATACTGTTGAGTAAATTCAACATAACTATATATAATGTAGCATTAAATAAAGAACATTAGCTACATTTGAGTCATCCAACATTCATCCAATTTGAATGAAATAGTTGTGTGCGACCGGTTGACGTAACCGTGTTATTTAAATCTGTTGATACATTTCTTTGAGTGATATGATAAAAAGGTTTGGGGGTTCACGAGCCAAAAAAGGTTGGGAACCACTGCCCTATAGGGGTATGTAAACTTATGAGCACAACTGTACATGCACAAAAGCTAAACGCTGCTTAAGGACACAAACATTCTACGAATCATTAAAATGCACATGCCCATCTCATGCACCCCAACCTCTCAAAATATAAAAACAAATGAGTAAAGTAGTTTGGAGTTCATGAGCATTCAGCCTTTTTCTCACCATACAGTTGTGCTCAAAAGTTTACATACCTAAACCTGTGAGCACCTGTACAACCGCAGATGAGTGGTTTGACATGCGCACCTGATTGTCAAAATAAAACTTATTCCCAGCATTACAGCATCCCTTTTCAGTCGCTCTCTTGATTATTGGATGAGCAACACAATCTTTGATTGAGCCATTGGTTGAGCGGGCAACTAGTTTGATGTTTTTTTTTATTTATTTATCTTTTTACGGCCAACAGTAACTTTTGTCTCAGTTGAAGAGAAGCTACAATACTATGACTATGATTCAGGTTAAGACAAAATTCTGCATTCTGAAAGAGTCGGAACTACCCGTCTATAGACAGGAAAAGCATAATGATGCAAATAGACGTCATTTCCGTTTCTTATTCTAAACATCGATAAAATACATTATTTTCATATCATTCACAACACTAATAAAGAAATCGGTTTCCTCCTCCTGATTTCCTGTGGCAAAATTTTTGCCATTTTTGCTTATCTCTTTCCAGTGTGTAGTACGTGTGACGTCCACATATACGAGTACTTTCTGTACTCAAAAGACCAAGATTCCTTGCAAATAGAGCATGTGCTGAACACTTTGTGTTACAAAAGGGTAAACTCAGAGGTCTTATTGGAGTTTTTAAAAACACCAATAAGAGCATCTTCGGAGGTTTGTGCGTGTTTACATGGTCTTCCAAAACCAGAATATTGCCAATATTTGGGTTTTAAAGGGGTTATTACTGCAATGAATCGTAGTCTATAGATTTGATCAATTTGTGATTCGATTAGTGGGCCAAGGGTCAAGTGAGCATGTTGCACCTTCTGCCTCCATTATAAAGCTTTGGTGCTGTGTTTACTGCCTATTTGTCCATTGTCCTAAAGAGATGCTTCGCTACAATACGTATCATACATCCTGGCACTTCAGACAGTATTTCACCACAAAAAAAGGCTGACTTTGCTACTTTACATAACATTGTGAATAGGTGAGTTTTATACTGGGAAAAACAGATAACATGTTCCAAAACACTGACTTCGAATAGGTGACTTTGGGAATTCAGTCCAGCAAGTATGCAGGCCGGTCAACTGTATTACAAACTGTGATCATCTATGTGTTATGGAATTTTAGTGTCCTTGTGTGTTGTCCCACTAAACTGTGTGTAATGTGTCCTTGCAGTGACCGGGTGCCACATTTTCTCTAACGCCTGTCAGCTTATCAGTGTTGTATTTGACCATGAGATATTCACAACTCATTTGCTGAAGCTAAAGAACTTGCCAGAGTACTGCTTGTCAACCCTGATACTGTATGTGCTATATCAGGGTCACTAAAACACCAGACTGAGCCTTTGCGTATTCACATCTTTTGCACTAGATAGAGCACAACTGTTATGTGCTTTGTATGTATTTTTGCACAATAGTTGATTATAATCCTAATTAATCATCCAACAATCAGCATTCACTTAATAATACTAATAATAGTGATTTCCTTCATGGATGTCGAAAATGTATATTTATTTATTTATTTATTTATTTATTTTTCTGGGAGTATATTAAGTACGTATGGAAAATGTATATTTAGTGTGCTGTGCAAATTCAGAAGTGTGGCATCATCAAGTAAGGTAATCCCTTTCCATCGTGAATATTACATTTAAATTTTTTTTTTTTTAACAGCACTTAAACATTCATTTAAGGACTTATAAAAACAGTTTTAAAACAATACAAACACATTTAACCCCTAGGCGTTAGTGTGACCCGTTTTTGGCTTTTTATTGGTTCTGACCAAGTCATTTCAAAATAAAATACTGTCCAAGGGTTAAACACATAATATATTATGATAAAGCAACACCAAAGGATAAAACAAAACAAAATTGTACAAACACTGTTAAAAAAAATAGTAACAAAACTAGGAAGTGTGACTACAAAATTGCATGTAAATTTTGAAAGGAACTGCTGACTCTTGCAAGTCTGAAAGCCGCATGTTTCAAGGCTTTATGGGCAGGTGGGCTCAGCCTGTAGAACTATTTGAACCTTTGTTCTAAATGGAAAAATATATATATACATAATTTTCTAGGCTTTTATTTTGAGAATGTTGAATGAATCAAATATTGATATTCGCCATCGATATTCATATTGTATTTGTTAAAAAAAAATACGAATAAGAATACGTTGTCATGCAGAATTTCCAGTTAACAATGTACTTATTGAGGGATGTAGCTAACATAATTGAATCTTGGGCTTGGACCTTTCTATATGGAGTTGGTATGTTTCTCTCCTTGCGTGTGTGGCTTTTCACTGTGTACTCCTGCCTCTTGCTCCACATAAAGAAAAAGATGCATGTTAAGTTTACTGAGGCCTCTAAAATGTGACAAGAAGTGTAAATGTGTTTGTGTTATTTTTTTTTTTTATGTACTAATGTATGTATGCATTTTTTATGTACTCCCTCTGACTGACTAGGTTTTCAGTCCAGGCTTTTCCGAGGCTGCAGCTGGTAAAAAATAAGAAATAAAAATTGAGAGATAGCTGTATCTTTTATCTTTATGGATGATAGACAGAGGTCAAATCTTTATGTGGAAGCAAACAAGCATAACTTTCCTTTACTACCAACACCAAACATGAGTTAAAAGAATCACCAATTAATGACGCTGTATGGTACGCTTCAATTGTCATCTCATGTTGCCCAGCCTCAAAATCTTCTGGAAATGAAAACACACACACTGTTCCAGCTCGTCATTCATTGATGGTCTAGTTATTTTGATGACGTAAATTAAAAAATGCTATCCTTTTCCGGTTAAAACCAGATTACAAAATGAAAGACAAGTAATTTTAAATAGTAGTGGAGCGGCTTGATAATTAACTTTTAGTACTCACAATGCCGTGAGTGAAAACAAGTTGTCCTGTTTTGATTACTGTGGCATTTTAAAAATAAAAATGATAGATTATTTTTTTTATGTATGAAACCTGTTTTTTAAACCATTAGAAAAAAAAAAAATATATATATATATATATATATATATATATATATATCATGACTGCCATATGTGATGGAGCAGATCTGCTGTCAAATTAAGTAAAGAAGTAAATGAAGTGACAACCTTCAAAGTGGACAAAGTTATCGTCTTTGAGTCACCCACGCCAATATATTTTGGGAAACAAGCAACAATAGCTGATGTAATTTTTAAATGTGATGGTTATAAATATTTACGGCCATATCACAGTCGAGAGCATGGTGAACAAGTGGTTAGCACGTCCGCCTCCCAGTTCTGGGCTTTGACATTTGAATCTGCCTGTGTAAAGTTTGCATGTTCTCCTTGTGCTTGTGTTGCGTTTTTCCATGACTTCAACTTCCTTACCAGACTGAGTGTGAACGGTTGTTTGCATCAAGTTCTGCTCATTTCCTGTTCAGTCTTTTATTTTGAAGTTGTTTGTTTCAATTCTGCTCATTTCCTGTTCATTTTTTTTTATTTTTTAAGACCCAGTTCATGTGATCCATTTCTTGTGCCTCAGCGGCTTTCCTTTTTCCTGCATATGATAAGGAAGAAAGTAATTGCAAAATGGCAACAACAGTGGGATTGGGCAACTAAATTAAAACAGTGGTACATGCACCAAAATAAAGTGGGAAATGTGACTAAAGGAAGGGGGAGACAGTGGGTAGTAGACTGAGAAAAGGACATTCAAAACTGAACAGTACACTTTTTATTTTAAGAAAACACCTGACAGTTTGTGACAGAGGCACAAAAAAAAAAGACGGTGGAACATGTCATTATCAGATGCAAGAAATTTACTAGGGAAAGGAAGGAATTGAGGGAATGAGGACAACTGTCATGAAAGATGAAACCGTAAAAAAGAGCATATCTGACAATGGGCGATAATGGGAACTGAAATGACATACCTCAATATATATTTCAAATAGGACAGGACTTGTAACAAGAATTTAATGACTCAAGTGTGAATCGAAAATTGAATAAAGAGTGCTAAGGAAATGACAGATGACAACACAATAGATGAAAACTGCTGTCAAGCACCATTGAAGGAGAAGACATCAGTGTCAGATTGTCACTCATTGTTGCAGTACTCAGCAGCCTTTTGACCCTGAAACTGTATTTGGACCAATCTGAACTCGTACCCTGCCTGTTTTATCCCACCTTGGCCTCTGCATGACACCTGACTGGATTTATAAATCTCTTCCTGCCTTCTTCTTTATTGACCCTGGAAAGTATTGCATTTGGATTTTTGGATCTTGACGATGGGTACTGGATTTTGTAAACTGGAATTTGGGTTGTGAACTGGTGCTACTGCTCTCACCCCGCCCATTATGAAGCACTGTGATAATGTGTTACACTTTACTGAGGTGTCTGCCTGTAGTGTTTGCTCTATCAAATTCTCTGTCTTTTCCTCTCCCACTTAAAAAGTCCATCATCAACCTTTGTCACATTTGAATGGTTTCAAGGGAGTTGCCTCCAACAAACTCCAGTGAGAGTCCCTTTTACTCTCTTTCCCAAAGTCAGCTAGGATAGGCCCCAGCCAACCCGTGATCCTAATGAATTCAATTAAGATGAATGGTGAAGGAGGAGAGATAAATGGACCACACATTACATTATGATTAGTAGCTGTAAATGGGAAAACAATGCAAGTAGTATAATTACATATATTTCATATTCTGTTGAACTTTTATCGGTGTACAAATGCATTTTTGGTGTTGATCAGGGAAAACCAGTATCACTCCAGTATTTTGTGATTGAGCAAGATTGTGTGACTTGATTTGACCACTTAGGTAACCTAAGTGACGTGTTGACTTGACTTTGAAATTTAGTGGGAACTTAACTTCATTTTGGCCTCAGTGGCTTACAACTTGCTTGAAATTAAGGTTAAGACTTGTGACTCGTGACTTGCACATACCATATATGACAGACTTCATTCTTTATTCTTTATTAGGATGCCCATGAGCTTCCACAAAGTGGTTGCTAGTTTTCCTGGCGTCCTCAAATAATTCAACAAAAACATACAAACTTTAAAATTACTCAATGTAAAATCAGTATTCAACTGATAACGTAGAAACATACACAATTTAAAAGGTCACAAAAAATACAAAAATAAAAAAATAAAATAAAATTGCAGGTGCATACATTAATAAATGCAATTACATCCATTCCTCAATTGTAAGGAATTAGCTAGTTCATGTGCATTTAACAACTTTTTTAAAGATGATTTGCTATTGACATAATTCTCGCATTAGATGGACTCACACCTCTGCAGTACGTATATACATGGTGTTAGCAAAATTCATGCTGCACTCATATTTTATTAACAGACATGCATCAAAGAAAACTGATGGTCCATATGTCTGTTTAAAAAAGTGCACCAGGATTTTCCGAACACCCTGTAAGTGTGGTTAGAATGTCTTTCGCATGCAGTCATCTGACAGACGTTCTGTGTTTCAATCTCATCTCTGGGCTTCCTGTATGGAGTTTGCATGTTCTCCTCGTGCCTGTGTGGGTTTTGCTCTGGCTTTCTCGCACATTTCAACAACAAAAAAATACATAGGTTAGTCAAAGACTCACAAAAGAGAATTAAAATTCAAGATGTTTATTTAGCATGTGCGTAGTAAATCCCCCAACACACATTAATAACACTCAATGGAATTCTTACTTTGCTTTCCAACTAATATGGACAAAATTGTCAGTAACCCTCTGTTAATGATAGAAAGCCCCACAGTGGTCACAGACATAACTTGAATCTGACCAAAGTATTAATAAAATTATTTTTAAAAGTAACCAGTGAAAATCAGACATTTCTTTTTCAGTTTTGGTTATTTTAACAGGCCTGGAAAAGGGAAGGCAAGCAGTAACGGCAATTGCTTGTCAATGAGACTTCTGCACCTCCGAACAGGTATTTTGGCCCACTCTTCAAGAGCAAACTGCTTCAGTGGTCTCAGGTTTGAAGGGTTCGGCATGTCTCAGATCCTTCCACAGATGTTCAATAGGATTTAGATCTGGGCTCAGAAGGCCGCTGCAGAATACTTTTGCCCTTAGCCATTCTTGAGTGTTTTTAGCCATTTGGAGGTTACAAGACCCATGAGCAGTGACTGAGACCTTTCCTGACACTCAGCAGCACATCGCTCTCTAGAATAACTCGACGGTCTTGAGATTTAAGACCCCCTATGTCAGATGTAGTAAAGCAACCCCTGAACAAAACAGAGCCTCCTTCATATTCCACAGTCGGGACAGTGCTCGTTGCTTGATATGCTTAATTTTTTCATCTGTGAACATAGAGAGCTGATGTACATCGCCACAATGTTCCAATTTTCTAACACTGACCTTGGAGTTCACTTTTCATTTCTTTGGAGGTTGTTCTGGACTCTTTTGTTACCATTTGCATTGTCCGTCTCTTCAGTTTGTCTTCAATTTTCCTTCCCATGTCAAGGGAGGTTGGCTACAATCATGTGGATCTTACATTTCTGAGTGTACACCTTAGTTTGAACATGTCCTATGGTCAAATTATTTTCCATCTTTTCTAGGCTTGCATAAGTCATGGCCCCCAGCAAATATATCTGTTTGAAGTTGTTTGAAGTTCAACTATACAAGCCCAGACAAGAGAAGAGAAAGAGAGAAACCCCCAGAAACAAACCAGATCTGTAAGAGCCCTGGGAAAGCATTTCAAATGAAGAAAGCAACAGTCGAGTGAAGTCAATGGTTCTCAGGCTTGAGGCAGTTATTGTAAGTACGTGTTATGCCACCACACTTTAAGTATGTGGAATTCTGAACTTTTCTCTCATGAATATATTTTTATCTGTAACCCTAATGTCTTCAGTATACAACAAAAACAGAGGAATTGACCTTGCTGTTCCAATACTTTTGGAGGGAACTTTAACAGAACAATTGGGAAAGGTGTGTTTTATTTTGGCCTACTAAATATTGTATTCCTACATATGAAATAGTGACTGTATTGTCTACACTATACAAACTTTACAAAGGTATTTTGATGTTTGATACCCATTGTGCGTATTAGTTGAGTTGTAGCTACATTTTCAACAACAACAAAAAAAAAGGTGTATTATTTTTATTTATTTTAAATTTCATTTTAGGCTAGTTGTTACTGAAGGTTTTCTGTACCCTTTGAGAAAATATGTTGTTCTTTCAAGGCAAAGGGAAATTCTTCCACATCTTTTCCACTGCTTGTCCTCTTCAGGGTTAATGGTGAGTTAGAACCTATCCCAGCTGACCTTTTGGGCAAGAGGTGGGCAAATTAAATATCCATAGGAGCACAGGATCTATTACAGACGGAGTAAACTGTTTAAAGACAGTCCCCCTCTGGCCACATTTAAAATGACATGCAACACACAGTCAGGTTTGCACCAGTATATGCCACTCAGCGTGGGTTTGCTGTGATCACTACTGTGATTCCATGGTACTAAAGATGGTCATTCTTCAAAATGTATGAATATCAGATGGAGGCTATACATAATATTACATTTTTATTCCTCTTACATGAGCTTCAAAATAACTGATTCAAATAGAGCAGAACGTATTTGTTGTTGTGAACCATAGCGACAGCCGCAGTTGCGTGGTTGTTTTGACATCATTCAACACCACTCGCATACCAAGAAGAATGTGTGCCAAAGTATCAGGTTGAAAAGTATGATGTAAGTAAATGGGCTTTTAAAATAGGCTGACCCTTCTCTGAGCACAGCACCCTTTTTAGGATGTAAACAATCTCATCCATTTCTATTCGAGGTGTACAGTGACCGTCTAATAATAACAAATAATTGGTTACATAATATGTATGGTCAACAAAACATAATTTTCACTCTAATAATAAAGTAATCTTTTTCAACAATGAATCAGCCACTGCCTTGTTGGTCTTCTTGGCCTTCACTGGGCTAGTGATAGTATGTACCAGGGGTGTTAAAGAATTGATTTGGCGATTATTATAGCGTGCAATTCTCGTATGGATTCATTATGCGGCCAAATTGATGTTTAAACATCAATTTTTGATGGAAATATTCAACAAAATGTCCTACTGAGGGTTAGGATTCGCACTTTAAGCATGGAAGAATGTTATATTAATGGAATATTAAGCCATAATATTTTATTTCAATTCTGTTCAGACATGAAACAGATTGCAACCTGTTTGTTAAATACAGTGGCTCACATTTATACTACAAATAAAGATGAGTTGAGTTGAGTATGATTCTGAGTTATGATTCTGAGTTTTGAGTATGATTCAGCACTGTCAATTTTCTATTCAATGCTGTGACAGCCCAGACAGACAACACCCTCTTTGCTGTTACTGATGGAGCAGACAGCACCCTCTGTTGGCAGCTCTGAAAAGTAACAGATAGAGGAAGAGCAGTGACATTTCGGCCCTTTATTGCTCTCTCTGGGCAGTGTCATCAGCAGACATGCAGTGAATGTAATTACACTAATGATGTGCAGCTGTACATCTTTGTGTCTCCTGGTGACACCAGTTTAATTGGTTCTTTTCTAAACTGTATTTAAGGCATGAAATCGTGGAAGGCAGATCACTTTCTCAAGCTTAACCTGGACAAAACTGAAGTTTTAGTCATCATCAGTATTGCATATGTCTGTTAAGCAAGACATACATCAAGCAAGTATAGGAAATAGTTCCACCTACTAAGCTTCAACAATTGGTGTCTTCAGTTCACAAACACTTTTTGAGTGTTGTTAAAATGAAAGGTGATGTAACAGTGATTAAACGTGCCCCTGTCGCAGCTTTTTTGGAACGCATTGCAGGTGTCAAGTTCAAAATAAGTGAATATTTGCAAGGGGGGTGGGGTGGGGGTCAATGAGGTTTATCAGTTTGAGCATTAAATATATTCTCTTTAATAGAATATATATTTAAAATAATGAGCAAATCCTTTGTATTTTGTTTTTATTCATATTTTACACTATAGAAAATCATTTTGTTTATGCCAAAAGAAACATGCATTTTACAAATTCCTATTACAGATTAGAATATTAAGACATGCAGTAAAACCATGTGAATATAAAGGTTAAACTAAATGTATTGTGTTCATTTAAAGTTGATATACTGTAGACCTAATTATTAATTTATCAGTACACTTTTTAAAAAGTCTGTTTTTACAGAAAAAAAACTGGCAGATGCGGTTACCAGAATAATTCTGTAAAAAAAAAAAAAAAGAAGCTGTGCAAATGTCAACTTTACAGAACAACTTGTACATTTTACTGGTATTTAATGTACAATAAACGATAACTGCTTCTAAATTTTACCAGGATTTAATGTACGATGAACAAAATCTGCATGTAAATAAAATATAAAAGCTACATGTTCTTAGTAAGTGGTACCTCATTTGTATGGTATTCACATGACGTCACTAGAATAGAAAATATATAGGTGTAGGGGCGACCAGTAAAGCACACCTTGAGCTATAGGATTTTCATGGATTTATTAATTGGACAATGAAAATGATCACAAATGCATATCAGAATCACAATTTTATAATTTTTTGTTATTTTTTTTTAGTCCTGTAGGCTTGTGCTGTTTTATAATTTGTCACTGTGACTTAGTTAATACATTTTTTCAATCTTAAACAATTGCATTAGCTTCTATAATAATCTTACTCAGAACTAATATGAAGACAACAAAATATATTATTGCAAAATAACTCAAAATACAGTGTAAAAAATGAATATGCATGAAAGATTAGTTGTTTTTTTAAAGCAGGCTACAGACATCGACAATCGGGTCATAGTTGAGCATCTTTCTTCCTTTGCAATTAAAATTAACAAAGGCCAATTTAAAAAAAATAATAATAATACATCAATACAAAATTAACACAATATAATTCACAGCTATTGTTATGCACAGTACTAGGGCTAGGCGATATGCCCCAAAAATAAAATCTGTATGTTTTTTTCCCCCCAGTCACTTAGGACGATTACAATTTTAATCGATTTTTATCTAATAAACCCAATAAACATTTGAAGGTTTAATTAATTCAAAAATAATTCCTGTGCAAAATGTTCAGACAACAATGTATACTGATTGTAAATCAGTTTTAAAGCATTAGCACTCTGCCAATTGGGCAAAAATACAACTCCTAAAAACATTTGGATGTAACAGAACATAAGAACAACATCTTTTAATAATCCATAAGACAAAACTCAATTTCACAATTTAACACATTTTCAATGATTCGATTTGCAAAATGACAATAAATTAAAAAAAAAAAAGTTATTAATTGCCCAGCCCTATACAGTACTATAACGACTTTGATACAGTGATTTAAAATATTAAGTCTGATCACAATGATTTACTTAAGTCAAATGATTATTAGAAGTACTAAATAATTAGGACCTTGACTCTTTAACCATGTTTAGGTCATCCAGTATGTTTACCTGATAACTGAAGACTCACTTCAACAGTTTGACGAGGAAGTGACTGGTAATGATTCCAGCCACACAGATGACAACCATGACAAGTAAAATCAGGCCACGCCGTAAAAGCAGCTGTGTTAAAGTGAGAACATCGCCGGCAGTGGTGGTTGCATTTTCATGCTGGTCTGAAATCTCTTGGCCCTCTGCAGCGCTCTCACACGTGGGTGCTGGGGCAGGAACCGTGAGCTGGTCGGCATTTGAGTCTAGAAATGAAATCAGAACAACTTTCATTATATTGACACTTGATTGACAATAATCTCAGAATACAGTATGATACTCAAGCATCAACTATCAATAGTGTTGCTTTCCATTTACACTGGCCAACAACAACAACAGAAATCCGAGTGCTAAAGATATTCTGGGTAATTTGGGGCTGATGAGTCTATTAAAACCACCAAAATGAGTGTTGGCCAGCGTTATCCAATTATGTGCTGTTGTGCACTTAACTCATTCACTGTCATTGACGGCTACAGACGTCAAAAATTCATTTGAACTATTTCTATTAGTTTCAATTTTTTCCTCCACTTTTGTTAACAAGAGTATGAAAACCTCGTGTTTTTTTATATTGTATTAGAACAGATATAACATTTGTGATTAATCGGGAGTTAACTAGTGAAGTCATGCCTGACGCTCCTAATTTTTAATAACCTTTTCTTAAAAAAAAAAAAGATTATTACAAAATTAGGGGCATTAGGCGATTAAAATTTGTAATCCTAATTATTCGCATGACTTCACTAGTTAACTCACGATTAATCACAAATTTTATATCTGTTCTGAATGTACAAAACATTTTTGGGAGGTTTTCATACTCTTATTGACAAAAATGGAAAAAACTAAACTAATAGAAATAGTTCAAATGAATTTTTGACGTCTATAGCTGTCAATGGCAGTGAATGAGTTAATGGTGAATAAGGAAAGATTATTGGGTAATTGCTACATCATGATATCATCATTATTGTACAGCTAGACTTGCCTGGCTGGCAATCTTGCATCCCCATCATGTCTTGAGCAGTGACCTGGACCCCTGCTCTCTTTTGAGCCTGATCAGAGACATTCAAATATGTTCAAATGGAAATCACTTGAATTATTTTTCTGTTTTCAGGCAACGATGTTACACACCTCTTGGACAGCCTTGCTCCAATCAAGCTTGAACAAATATGTGACGAAGAAAATAGCCTGCAGTACCACACAGATGGTAAGACCAGTCCAAAGTCCTGTTTTAAAAAACAACAGAATCTCATGAGTCACATTGTGATGACTACAGAGAATATAACCATTATAATAGTTGCTTCTTACCTACGACACCCAATGGTGACATAAACAATAAAGACACGCCAATGGGAAAGCCGATGAAGTAGTGTCCAATCAGATTAGACAAAGCCCCGACTTTTTGCTTTCCAACTCCTCGAAAAACACCTCCACTCACACCCTGCGGTGATAATTGCACGGTTATTTATTTAAGATGTTAACATCTCACATTTTGCCACGAAAATGTGAAATGTGTGATTATTTTTCTCACCGCGATTGCATCAGCAAGATGCATGAGGGCAAAAACGACCATGACGTCCGCAGTCCTGTTCAAAATGTCTCTGAAGCAAAGATAAAGGTTGGAAACAAACATGACACGAGACAATGTTAATTTTCTAGCAAGAGAAAATGAAACAAAATTTGTGTCACGTTGACATCTCGTGTGTCCGTTCTTAGTATCTTAGCATAGAAGCTCTTAAATAAATGTACATTCTGTTGTGGGAATGAAAGCGACTGATGAGCATCAGTGACCGTGTCATCCATTCACAACAGTTACAATACCAGATAAAAGTTTAATAACTCACGGGTCCGTGGTGAAAATGTAGCCAATGACATTCCTGGATAGGGTGAGGCTAACTCCAACACAACAGGCCACGACAGCTGCAATAGGAAAGAAACAGTGAATAAACTGCTCAGAAAAGTAACTTATTAGGTATGCTTTTTTTTTTGTCCTCATGATTTCTCCACAAACTGTTTTCATCAAAGGATTGAGAATTATTGACATAATTTTCTTGCCAAATTTTTGCCATGTTTGACAAATCAGCTCATTTCGGGGCGAATCTGACTCATGCCATTCGGCCTTGACAACGAAAGCATTTTTGTGGTAGATAGAGCCACACATATTACAGATAGGAATGTCTCTTACATGTAAAGATGATGGCCACTTTACAAGACAGCTTGGCTTGCTCACTGTTTCCTGCTCCAAGAGCACTCCCGACTCGAACACTAGCTCCAGTGGCCATGCCCATCGGGAACTGAAAAAGTCAAATGTATAGAAACACTTACAGTATCAGTCATTGAGAATTCCATGAACACACTTATGTATATACACTGGGTGGGGTCACACACACGGTTTAGGGGTAGAGTTCGCCAGTCGGCGAGCTGGCGAACTTAGTAACAGGGTTAGTTTTTCACTTTGATCGTTGGGGTGACGACCGGGGCCTCTCCCCGCTGGGCCTGGGGTTCGGGGATGCCGCCCGTCCTCCGGTGCCCCCATCTCCCCTTCTGCCCCTGGTGTTCCGTCCCTCCGCGTGGTGGGGTGGGCGCGGGTGCCCTCTCCGCTCCTCTGCCCGGCCCCCTCTTCGGCGCGGATGCCTGGGTGCGGTGTGTCCCCGGGGTCTGGGGTCGGGGGCTGGGGGGCTGTCGGTTGGTGGGGGTGGGGGCGGGGGGCGGGGCGGCTTGGTTGGTGGGGGGGTGGTGGTGGGGGTGCCGGGGTGGGGGGTGCTGGGGTGGGGAGGGTGTCTGGGGATTTGGGGACCTGGGGGCGGTTGGGGCTGGGTTGGGGTGGGTGGCGGGGTGGGGGGCGGGGGGGTCGCGGGGGGAGCGGGGGTTGTGGGCCGGTGGGGTGCCTGGTGGGCCTGCAGTGCCCCGTCCTGCTGCGTTGGGTTGGGGGCGCGGGCCGCGTTGGGGTGGGGGGCGCTCCTGCTCCGGGGTTTGCTCTCCGGCCGGTGGCCCCTGCGGGGCCCGGGGGTCGTCCTTTGGCGCGGCCGCGGCCTGGGGGGCCCTGAGGTGTTGCGCTTGCTCTGTCCTGGCGGAGGTCGACGGCTCCCCTCTTTGGTGGAGATTTTCATGCATGCTAGATCCACCACACCAGCATCTATCGAGACTCAGACACAATTTGTTTCTCCCTCAGGTCATTGATTCGGTGGAGGCTGGTGTCTGTGGATCTCACTCTGCTTCGTCTGTCCTTTCTACCTTTCCTCAGTTTCTCCTTTGGGCCCTTGAGGTTTCCCTGATTTGTTGGAGTTGGGATGTCTTTGGGGTTGGTGAAGGTTAGTGGCCCGGTGGGTGGTGTCTGGTCGGTGCTGGGCTTCGCTTTTCTTTCTTTTCTTTGGTCCCCCTTTGGGTCTCCTGGCGGCCCCACGACTCTGGCTGGATTTTGAAGTGTTCGGTTTAGGTGAACGGTATGGGAATTCTTATTTATTTTTATTTTTTTTCGCACGCACGCACGCACGCACACACACACGCACGCACACACGCACAAACACACATACAAAAAAAAAAAAAAAAAAAGGGAGAACAATGATGATGACATTTCAAATGATCAATACTGAGATCTCCCAAAAAAAAAAAAAAAAAAAAAAAAAAAGAAAAAAAAAAAAAAAAAAAAAAAAAAAAAAAAAAAAGAGAATTCCATGAAGTAAGACAATGTAGATGAATTAAAGTGGCCAACACAGTGCTCATAAGACGGGTGCAACCTTTCCTGCACTAATGCGGTTAGCAGCTCATCTGCTGGTTCAAGTAACCCAGTCAGACTTATGATGCTGGTTGAGTTGACCACCGCTGAATCACAAGAATCGTATTTGCGTTACCATGAAAGATACAACAGTCAGCTGATACATCACAGATTGGGCTCCCAGCTCGACTTCACTAATGATGCCGGCAAGGCATCCTCCCACTTCGAAAGCCCACCACTCCAGACAGAACATGAGCATGCTCGGCATGGCCAGCTTGATGAAAGGTCCCCAGTCTTGTAGACATTCGCGTGACCAGCCTTAAAAACATCAGTACATTGAATAGCAAAACTGAGAATCACAGATTCTAATCATCCATTCATCATCATGTTTAAGGTTAGTCAAAGGGCAACTGACCTTCCCATGTGGCTTTGTGCAGCCCCCTGAAGTAAATATAGGCCAGTAAGACGACGGCAAAAACACACTGTGAGATTGCATTCGCTGCGGCAGAACCACTACAACAAACACAAACAATGGTGTAAACACAGCAACAACAACATCTTTCTGACAGGTGGTCCTAATCTAAAAACATCTTCATATACTGGAATTTTTTTTCAATAGTTACACTAGTACTAGTAACTGGATAACTACGGAAGTTCAATATTGGGTTTATCTTCAGGGTAGTGGCAAAACATACAGGGTCTTTGTTTTTCAAAATACACAGCTAAGCTAAGCTAACGCTTGTGAGCATTAGCAGTTTGGAAAATGGATGGATGGATTCTTTGAAACTTACGCAATTCCAAAGTTCAGAAGATAGATGCAGACATAATTGGTAACGGCATTTAAGACGTTTCCAATTGCACCGGTTATGACCTGTGGCCAAATAATTCCCTGGGGGAAAAAATACACACACACACACACACACACACACACACACACTTGCTAACTTATTATTTGTGTGTTATAAACTTTCATATCAATGAATGAATGGTATAGAGCACCTGGTTCTGGAGATATCTCCCCAACAGCTGGTACATAAATGTCGCCTAAAGGGGGGAAATATAATCATACATGATAGAAGCAATATTGATTATAGTTACTCATGGACACTCGGACAAATGGGAACTCACCGGAAGAGCAGGCATGAAGATCATCACATAGAGCTGTGCCAGACTATGCAACACAAATAGCCATGTGAAATTATGGTATGAAAAAGTGTACCCATTATATAATAAACACATGCCAACCCATAGGCCAGTAAGATGACGGCAAAATCTGACTATGCTGTATGAACATGCGGAGGTATTAAACACTGCCAGTGAAATGTATTGCGCATTCGCCTACGAGATGAAACACTGCCCTCTGCTGGCAACTTTGGCTGTGCGCAGGTAAAACAAGCTCTTACCTGCGGTTGAGTAGAAGCACCTGTGGCTAAAGCCAAAGTGTGACAGGGATTTTGCCTTCTGCCTAAATTTTCCACCTCTGATTCCATGTCTGCTGAAGGTGATCTGCTTGTTAAACTGTTGTTGTTGACTTACCTGGCAACCTCTGGGCTCTGTTTGACAGCAAGTAGAAAAGGTTCAGTGTTGATGAGAACAGCCCAACAGGGGAAACATGCCAAAAGTAGAATCAGAACGCTCCTCTGAAGGATCACCCCCACACGCTTCAGGTTTCCACTTCCAAACGTCTACACAAGAGGCAAAAATCAGTATTCAGAAAAGTTTTGAAAGATAAAAACAACAACAACTCAAGTTTAATGTTGTACTGTTTGTAAGCTGACCTCACACAACCTGAGAGGTCAGGCAAAGAGGTTTTGTTTGAGTAATATATATATTTTTAAAGTGCAACCTTTGTTGAGGGCACTACCTGAGATATGAGGGTATCACAAGTCAATGACAGTCCAGTCCCAATGGCAACACCAGTCACGTTAACCACCTGCAATTAAAGACATATTATTAATGTTATACACACATTGACTACTATGCTGATTTATTGTCTTTAATACTACTTTTTATCAACACTCATTTTGACAATGCACATTTTACCCCTCAGAGGTTTGAGGATGTCTCACTCCATCCCTCTACCACAAGATGATTTACTGTACGATGTGGTTCCATAGTGAGTTTCCTGTCCTGGCATGTCATGGACAAATACTCTAAATCATAGGTGTCAAACTCCGGTCCTGGAGGGCCGCAGTCCTGGAAGTTTTGTAGGTTTCCCTCTTCCAACACAAGCTGATTCCAATCAGCAGGATCGTTATCAGGCTTATGCAGAGCTTGCTGATGAGATGATCATTTATCAGCTGTGTTGGAGAACGGAAACATCCAAAACCTGCAGGACTGCGGCCCTCCAGGACCGGAGTTTGACACCTATGCTCTAAATCAAGGGGTCACCAACTCCGGTCCTCGTGGGTCCCTCCCCTGCATGTTTGATACTTCCCTCATCCAACACGCCTGATTCAAATGATCAGGATCGTTACCAGGCTTTTGCAGAGCTTGCTGATGAGCTGATCATTTGAGTCAGCTGTGTTGGAGGAGGGAGACATGGAAAACAGGCAGGACGGTGGCTCTCGAGGACCAGGGTTCCCTGCCTTAGACCTTGTAACAGTAACGACTCATGAGTCACATGACACTGGGGAGGGAAAATGAATAACGGTGCTCAGTTTGGACATTTTCACTTAGGGGTGTACTCATTTTTGTTGCCTGAGGTTTAGCTATCAAGGCTGTGTTAGGTATTTTGAGGGAACAATAAATATACAATTTTACAGCTGTGCTGATACGTTTAGACAACTGTACACGTGCAAAAGCTAAACGTCGCTTAATGACACAAAAATGCTATGAATCATTACCAAAATTCACATGCACATATCTACTCATGTCCACTTCAATCTCTGAAACAATCAAAACAATTGCCACAGGTATTTTGGATTTTATGGGCATTAAGCCTTTATCTCACAATACAGTTATGCTGAAAAGTTTACATACTCACTAGGGTATGTGAATTTATGAGCACAACTGTATATAAGCTGGACACTGGGAAAGGATAATTAAATATCTGTAGAAATGTGAGGGGTGTACTCACTTTTATGCGATACTACATAGGTTATTGTAAATTACAGTAATATGTTGTTGTGAATTAACTTTAAATTAACAGTGATTCGTTACTGTGTATTCAATGTCAATCATTCTAGCTCAACATTTTGTGAGTGGCAAGATTTACCCAACAATTAAGTCAGAGAAATTTTCCGTTTGTCTCAGATTGGTAAAGATGATTTTTCGTAGTATGCTTGTTGTTCAATAATTTCATCATGTGCAATCACAATGAAATGAATGGATCAAAGAAAAAGAAAAAAAGCTCTAACAAGATGTTTGTGTGCGTGCATGTGCGCATGCGTGTGTGTGTCTTGTTGCTACGAGACGAAAGGTGTCTAATCTGATGAAGACACACACATGAAGCTTCATGATTTTTGGGACAGATTTTCATATGTCTATATATATATATATATATATATATATATATATATATATATATATATATATATATTAAGACTGTACATATAAATAATATAGAATGCAGTAATGAATGAATGAATCCATCTTCTAAAGCACTTTTTGGCATTGGTAAACTGAATGACGTTGGGAGTAAGATTATTATAGTTTTGACATTTTTCTTTTTAGTTAGTTTTTATTTCGTTTTGAGTTTTGGTTTTTAAATTTAGTTAGTTTTAATTAGTTTTCAAAGGTGGTTCTGTTAGTTTTTATTAGTTTTAGTTGTTTAATAAATTCTTAGATTTAGTTTAATTTTAGTTAGTTTCAGTATTAGTTTTAGTTTTAAAAAAAAAAGTGTATTACTTGTGCGCAATATTTAAAAAACACCATGGGAGCAACGTCATCTGAAGGTGGTTTTCTATTTGCTGCTGCTAGATGATGTCACTTTTGAGTGACACACTTTCAAATGTCTTTATTGCGGTTAATATCAAAATAAATCTACTCAAAATCACTTTTAAAATCATCTCCAAAGGCTCATGCATTAAATTTATTACCAAAGACTAAAACGAAGGGCATTTTTGCTATAATTATAGTTAGTTTTGTAAACATAAATTGGAGTTTCAGTTAGTTTTCGTGTTTTCATTTTCGTTTTTATTTTATTTCGTTAACTAAATAGTTTTTTTAAATTTTAGTTTGTGTTGTTGTTGTAGTTAACTAAAATGACCTTGATTGGGAGCAAAGTTGGATACATTCAATAAGCCCAGAATTCCACATTAAAAAAAGAAAAACAAAGAATTAATATTTACTGCAAATCAAACTTTTTCTGTTGACTTAAAGCGATAAGTTCAGGAATGCTCGGCTTCACCTTGTGAAGTGCCACCCTCACATATTTTTGCAACAAAGTTGCTTCCTTTGCTACTATCATTGAAAAGGATTGTTCGCAAAGAAAAAGTGTAACAAACCGGAAAAGTACCTTCTAACATTTGGATACACCAAAATGCTGAGAGAGATTTGTTTTCTGAAAAGTGGGCGTGTCTTAACCTCAGCTGAACCCTTGAGCTTGTAACACTGAAGTAACTTTTTTACATTTCATCTCATCACAATTACACACATTGCTGCAATGATATTGAACAACATACATGCAATGGAAAATCATGTTTACCTTTTGAAAACAAATAGAATAATTAGCTTGGTCTTTAGATTTCTTCTCTGACTTAATTGTAGTAGCATGCATGTGTGAGTCCCCATTTGCAACATGCTGTTTTTGTCAGGCACATTGTTTATGTGAGTGTATTTGTGGAAATCGAACAAATGTCCTTACTGCAATTGCCAATGACACGGCTGCAAATTCGGTCTTGCCCAGATGGCCACAGAACACCATGCTGATCACGCTGATCATGAAAATCATCATCTGGGAAATGACCTAGTGTAGTTCAAAACAAAGGGCCATGAATGAAAATGTCGTAATAGGGACAAATTCCACTCAAGCAAAAACATCCCAACATAACAAGGATCAACAAACAAGATACTAACAGGCTCTCTAAGTGATATCCTTAACATTATTGATGTTTGCTTTGGGGAAAAAGCTGATCTTAAAAAGTAAACTCAGTTTATTTCATCGGATGGTTTGATGTCTCACTTGGTGAGTCAGCAGGCGCTCCAGAGATGCAACAATAAGAATACAAGTTTCTTTGTTTTGTTTTTTATCCTAATACATATAAACAGAGCTGGCAACCTTTTGAGTAGCACAAATGCATGTGGACACACACACTAGGAGCATCCCTCGCACACACATACACACAAAGTTTTGGCTAACCCTAACCATCATTCAAATAAATAAATTTCTTGCAAAATCAGTCAAAATCGAGTAAAACAGCCTGGAGCAAAGGCGGTTGCTTCAGTGAAAATGGCTGGGAGTGAATGAGTTAAATGCTGAAAGTGAACATAATGCTCAGCTGCATATTGATTAAATCGTCTACACGCACACACACACACACAATGAAAGCCAAATGAAGCCTTGCCATTCATGCATTCATGTTATCATCTTACCACAGGTCCTGCCAGCTTGAAAAGTTGAATCAGTTCAGTCCGGTGGCGGGTCGGGAAGAATCGTCCAATGCGTCCCAACCACTGGCCCCGAGATGAGGCTTCGTTGGTCTCATCTTGCCTCACCTCCCTGGGAGGTGCCATTATGTTGGATTATGAGAAGTGAATCTTCTGTGCAGTCGCGTTCGATGATGCACGTTACGTGCTGTTGCGAGTGAGTCAATGGAATGGGAAGACGAGGAAAAGGGACTCAACTTGGAGGGTGGCACAATCCCTCCCGCCTCCCACAAAGATAAAACCAGTGGCGAGCAATCAGGGCCTGCAAGGCCTTCTCTGCTACCCTATCAGAAGCACGGACCTGCATTTACAACTTGTATTTATTTATTTCCAACAGCCTATTGTATTCCATTTGTAGCACGTGTCTTGGCTGCTGAGCTTCCAGTACTTTGTTAGTTTTTTTGTCCAATCGGATTGTAGTGCGTAGAATGAGGCGTGTTACAAGTTATGTACCTCTATGCTAGTTCATATATTAAGCTAACATTGGAAATGTTAAAAATACTGAAATCCCGCTCTTCCCACTTTCAACCAATCTGGTCCATTCAAAGTACAGAAGTGGAGATCTCTGCCCTTCGCCGTGCCTTCTTTACCACGTCACGTGAAGAAGGCACTGGGACACACACTGCATTCATTGCTTTAGCAATGGAACTCCGACAAACTCTCTTGCGTTGCCACTTTGAAATGACCGTGCCACAATCTGTGCTTTAAGATGAGCCGAGCGAAGTGTCTTCACAGCGTAGTGCTGCCCGAACGGAACATATTTCACTTGGTGTCCCGCCTGCAGACACACAAAGGCGCTGTGTCGTTTACGCTGTGTCGTTTACGCTGTGGTACAACATACTCAATGAATAGGTTGGTTAACAACTCCAATAAAAAATTACCATTTGTACGTTTTTGTCCCCGTGTCCTCCATCTTCAAAGCCCCAAGTACTTACAGACTGAGATACTGAAACGTAGGGTATATCCTGCTGTTTGGATCCCATGTCCTCGATGCAGCCTCCAGGCAAGGCAGCTTGTTGTGTAACGTCACAGAATGTTTAGATGTTATAATCACTGTAATTACAATGTATAAAAATAACGGGAATTGAAGGAGACCTGCAACAACAAGTTTGAACAGTAAACACAAGATCTGGGTGGAAAAAAATCGTTAAGAGTAGTTAAATGTTTTTTCTGTCATGTTAAGATTTGTTTTATTCAGAGGGTGGGTGGGGGGGGGATACTCTGGGAACTCAGAATAGCACCTTGAATGGCACATCTGTGAAGTGCTCACTATCACAGATTTACACTGGTTTGTGAACAATATTTGAGAGAAATTATGATATTGTGTATGTGGAAGAAGTTTTAGATCTTTGAGTCATAAATATATATATATATATACATACACACACACACACACACACACACACACACACACACACACACACATATATAGACTATACATACAGGGTGTGCAGAATTATTAGGCAAGTTGTATTTTTGAAGATTAATTTTATTATTGAACAACAATAAACACAAACGACTCATAAATATCAAAGCTGAATATTTTTGGAAGTTGGAGTGAGGCTTTTTTAGTTTTAGCATCTTAAGAGGGTATTTGTGTGTGCAGGTGACTATTAAGTGTGCATTATTATTAGGCAATTTAACAAAAAACATCTATCCATTTCACCAGGGAAACTAGTATAACAACTCAAAATTTACAAATATACATTTCTGGCATTCAAAAACAAATCAGTGACCAATAAAGCCACCTTTCTTTGCGAGGACACTCAAAAGCCTGCCATCCCATCCATAGATTCTGTCAGTGTCTTGATCTGTTCACGATCAACATTGCGTGCAGCAGCAACCACAGCTTCCCAGACACTGTTCAGAGGAGTGTACTGTTTTCCCTCCCCGTAGATCTCACATTTGATGAGGGACCACAGATTCTCTATGGGGTTCAGATCAGGTGAACAAGGAGGCCATGTCATTATTTTATCTTTTTTTTTTTTATCTTTTCGGGCCAGCCACGCAGTGGAGTACTTACTTGGATGTGTGTGATGGAGCATTGTCCTGCATAAAAATCATGTTTTTCTTGAACGATGCTGACTTCTTCCTGTAGCACTGCTTGAAGAAGGTGTCTTCAAGAAACTGGCAGTAGGACTGGGAGTTGAGCTTGACTCCATCCTAAACCTGAAAAGGTGTCATGTCGGGAAAGATCTGGCTTTGGTTGAGGATCCCGATTGGTCCTGAGTGGATTCCTGCCCTTTCGCAGGCTGACCAATCCGGGCCCTCAGCCACTTGTGCCTGGCCCCAGCTGTGATTAGTTACCCTAATTGGTGTGGGTGTATTTAATTCCCGGGTGGTGATCAGTTCCTTGTGGGATCATTGCCGCTTGTCACGGTCACCCCCGGAGTTCTGTCTGTCATTTTGATTTTTGTACCTTTTCAGTTCCTTGTTTATTTTAATACTAACCAGTACCCTGGTTAGTGTTTGTTTGTAAAATAAAGCACGCCAGTCTCGCCTGCACTCCTGCTGTGGTTCTCCTGCCTCCCTGCATTTTGGGTCCTCCACCTCACACGCCGACAGACACCACGCCGCTCCGTGACCACACCGTGACAGAATGATCCCACCATAAACGGACCCAGCGGACCAAGAGGCAGGTACTGTTCCAGTTGCGGCGGTGCGCATGCAGCGCCCGCTTCCAGTTTCTGGCGGCGCGTGTGGAGCGCCCGTGGCCAGTTCTGGCGGCGCTCGTGCAGCGCCCATTGCCGATGTTCTGGCGGCGCTCGTGCAGCGCCCGTTGCCGATGTTCTGGCGGCGCTCGTGCAGCGCCCGTTGCCGATGTTCTGGCGGCGCTCGTGCAGCGCCCGTTGCCGATGTTCTGGCGGCGCTCGTGTAGTGCCCGTTGCCAGTGTTTCCGGCGGCGCTGATGGCAGCGCCCGTTGCCGATGTTCTGGCGGCGCTCGCGTAGCGCACGTTGCCAGTGTTTCCGGCGGTGCTAGTTGAGCGCCCGTTGCCAGTTCTGGCGGCTGCCGTACAGCGCCTGCTTCCAGTTCCGGCGGCGCACGTCCTGCGGCCGCCACCGGTTCCCGTTCCGGCGGCGCACGTCGTGCGGCAGCAGCCCTTGGCATCCTCGCCTGTGCCGCTGCAGCCCCTGGCATCATCGCCTGTGCCGCTGCAGCCCCTGGCATCCTCGCCTGTGCCGCTGCAGCCCCTGGCATCCTCGCCTGTGCCGCTGCAGCCCCTGGCATCCTCGCCTGTGCCGCTGCAGCCCCTGGCATCATCGCCTGAGCCGCTGCAGCCCCTGGCATCATCGCCTGAGCCGCTGCAGCCCCTGGCATCATCGCCTGAGCCGCTGCAGCCCCTGGCATCATCGCCTGAGCCGCTGCAGCCCCTGGCATCATCGCCTGAGCTGCTGCAGCCCCTGGACTCTACGCCGGAGCCTTCATCCGGGTCCCGCTACAGACGTTGACTTTGTTTGGGACGTCTGGTATCCGTCCCTTAAGGGGGGGGGGGGGGGGGGGGTACTGTCATGTCGGGGAAGATCTGGCTTTGGTTGAGGATCCCGATTGGTCCTGATTGGATTCCTGCCCTTTCGCAGGCTGACCAATCCGGGCCCTCAGCCACTTGTGCCTGGCCCCAGCTGTGATTAGTTACCCTAATTGCTGTGGGTGTGGGTGCCATGTCCCTGAGTATTGCACACCTTGTGCTTTTTGGCACTCCAGTGATGTTGCAGCTCTGAAATATGGCAAAACTGGTGGCAAGTGGCATCTTGGCAGCTTCACACTTGATTTTACTCAGTTCACGAGCAGTTATTTTGCGCCTTGTTTTTTCAACACGCTTCTTGCGACCCTGTTGATTATTTTGAATGAAACACTTGGTCGTTCGATGGTCACGCCTCAAAAGCGCTCTGCAAGACATCTCACTATTTTTGATTTTTCTTTGACTTGTCTGTCAAATCTCTTTTCTGACCCATTTTGCCTAAGGAAAGGAAGTTGCCTAATAATTGCGCGCACACACACATATATATATATATATATATATATATATATATATATATATATATATAGTGGTACAAACATTTTTTTCCCATAGGAAATAATATAAATGCAATTAATCCGTTCCTAAGCTCCAAAAACAGAAAATTCCTATTTTAATTTCTATGTATGTTTTTTAGATTTACAGTACAGTACACTATTTAAACAATAAAAATACCTTACCTTTTTGTTGTGGTGTGATTGCATCAGTGGATGATTAAATGCTATGTTAATGCTAGCTTTAGTTCAGTGCTGAGTTTGTGTATTTTACATTGGGCAAATTGTTAGACTACTCAGCGGTCCTTGCGTGTGTTATTTAACGTCAGGCACGTTGTTGAACAACTAAGGGGGGTCCTCGTGCCAGTATTTACAGAAGTAGTCACAGTACTTACAAATACGCGATAATCTCCTTCCTAATTCCACTGTGGTTGTGGCACTGTATGTTTTGCTTTGCTGCCACTGACACTGTTGTCTTTCTTTGGGCTCATGGCGAAGAAAATTTTTGTGGAAAAATCCAAATGCACTCACGAGTATGGAGCACCTCCGGGAGTATTCACGATCTGACTGGAAATGAGCAGTGCATCGTCTCAACTACCACTACCTGAGCATTCGGCATTGCTTGGCTTTGCTCGGTTTCATTCGGCTACCCGTTTTCAAGGTACATTTGGCTTAGCTTGCTTTGCTTGGGTGTTCAAACTCCGAAAATGAGTTCAAACTCCGAAGCTTTTTTACTAAGATTACGTGCAAACTCCGAGGTTCCACTGTATACCACATCACTTTAGTCTTACCCAGGTGACCCCATAGAGGTCAGTCATGCTGAGAGGAAGGGAAATCTCAGGGGACCTCAGGAAGTGGGTAGTGACAGCACATCTGTCTGGGGAAAGCTATAAAGTCATCTAAAATAATTGAGCTTCATCATTCCACTGTGAAGCAGATCATCTGCAACTAGAAAACACTGAAAATTGCTACAATACAAAGTGAATGACCTTCTAAAATATCAGCAAGACAAATAATTCAGGTGAAAGTGAAGACATTTAATATTTTCAATTTGATGTTTTACTGTTTTTGAGTTTACTTATAGGCATATCAATGTGATATAATCATGAGTGTTTAAAATAATACAGTGGAGTAATGATTTTGTGAACTTTATTTTATCCTCTCACCCTCAAAGCTATTGAAGATAGGAATGTGCATGATGTTATTTAGAGCCTTTTGGCATTGGAGTCTAAAAGTCTGGGGTTAGATCCTAATTGCATTTGTTCCCCCAGTCAAGAAGGGGAACTGTATGTAAATGTCTGTTTACTAATAAGATTACACCTTTGGCCAACCTGGAATCAACATGTCTGTATGTAAACGTCTGCTTACTAACAACATTACACATTTGTTCACTAGGAGATGACATGTCTGCCCTTTGTTCAATCAAGAGCCGGGAGGAGGAACCTTTTATCTTTTTTGTATAAATGAGTCGATGTTCTGTAAATTGTCACACACTTGGGGGGATCCACGTTGCATTCTGATGTGGTTGTCCTGACTGTGTCTTTAGAGGCCTCTAAGTAAATTCTTGCAAGAAAACTTCTTCATCAGATCCTGAATACAATTATTTGGACACGCAAAGATTACACTTAATATAGTAATTTAATATTCCTTCAAAATGGTGACGCCGACGTGGACTTATTGAGACGTTTTTCAACAGCTGTGATTGATCCTGAACACCGGATTTCTAAAGCGCAAAAATATTAACAAGGTGAGTGGACATTTTATCCACGTAGAGAAATTCTGGTTGTTTAGGATCAATACAGTTGCATTTCGTCTGTGCTGAGTTGTATTTGGGATCTGTGAACAAGTTAGGGGGGTTGTAGTGGTATTTCTTACGGTGGGACGGAAATTCCTCGATTTTGAAAATTACTACGACATTGAACCATGCATGGGAGTTTTTTCCGCGGTGGAATAGGTTGTGTTTTTTATTTTTTCGTATGAATAAGCCGTCAGTATATGAACTACTGGGAGTGCGGAGTGGATTAGCCGCCTGTGTGGTAACAAGGTGTGTGTGTTGTGTTAAATAAGAAGCCGGGAAAATATTAAGACGCGCATAGGAATGCCCCGTGTTTACGGAAGTGACGTCAAGTCGAAGCGCTTCGCCGTTTTAAACGGCATAAGACATTGAGTACCACGGGGGAATAGGCTGTTGTGGTTGTTGTGGTGTTATAAGCCGCTAGTGGTGATCGCACTATGTGTGTGCTGATGTGTGTTGTGATATAAGCAGCTCGCGTTGATCACGCGTCGTGTTTGCTGAGCTAAACGCCCGTATGTCGCGTAGTTCGCTACGGTGCCGTGGAGTGATATTAAAAGCCTGCCGTTTTTTCGGTTCAGAGCTGTGTGTTATAAGCCGCCCGTGAAGATCCAGGATATATTTGTTGAAGTCGCGCAAAAGGTATTTAATATCTGTTTCATTTTCGTCTTGTTTGTGTTTGTCTGTAAAAAAAAAAAGAATTTTTTTTTTTGGGGGGGATTAATGAGAATACTTATATCGTAGTATCATAAGTGAGACGTCACTGACTTTATAAATATTAAAAACGACTAATTACTACATATTATGGACGAAAAAATTCGACCGTAACTAAGGAGGTTCGATTTGCATAAACTTCCGGTCGAGAGTCAGAATTGGTCGCTAAGCGAACAGTGAGTTCATGATGCTGGACGCATTTCCACCACAGCGTCAACGTAAGTATGAAACTCTTTTAAATGTATGAATGCGCACGAATTGTGATAGTGGTTGGTTCTCACCGTTGTAAAATGTGGTGTGTTTGTGGAATTTGATTGTGCTGATTACCTCCGTGAAAAACACTTCTATAGTTTCTTCGAATGGAAGAAAAGTTAGACGGTGTTGGGGTCGTGGACCAAATGTTGGTTTGTGCTAGAATGATTAGCGTTGGATAGCTCTGTGAAAGTTGCGCGGATGGCGGTGTTAAGTGATTTTGAGAATGAGGAAACTGATGCTAAGCTAGCGGCTCTGCCAGTGTACGAGTTTTGCGCAGGAGATGAGTTTTTGGTAAGATGCTACCGTGCGAATCTGTTTTTAAGGCTAAGGATGAGTTAGCTGCGGGCAGCCGCATCTGTTAAGAGATTGGAACATAAACCGGATGAAGTGTTGACTGTGAAAGATGACCCGCGGGGAAAATTTGAACCAAGCGAGAGCTCTTGGCTTAGAAATGAATTGTTGAGTGTACGCGTTTGTTTGTTTGTTAAGCTCCATGGTGTGTTGTGGCCACGCGGTTTTTCGTTGTTTGTTTTAAATTGTGCGCGACGTGTCTGTGTCGCAGCCGTAACGTTGCGATGGATTGTGCGCGAATAAGTCGACATTTGAGCTATAACTACGTGGTGAAGTTATTATTAGACGAATAAACGGTGTATTTTACAAATGAGTGCGCACTTCGGAGAGGTTTGTGTTCGTCTGTGGTTCAACAACTGAGACGCCACTGAATTAAGTTGAGGAGTTTGTGTTGTGTGTGAGGGTTTGTTGAGCCCAGTTGGTGAAATGTTTGGAGCATGTGTGGATTGTGTGATTTTTTCCTTGTTTGTGTGCCTGCAGGGAGTTTGTGACTGTTTGTGTGACTCTGACAATGGGAAAGGTGTGTTGTGTGATGTTCTAGCGAGATTTTAGAAATCAAAATGGCCGTTTGGTCTGTTTCTCCTCACTGCCTTTGTGGAGATGAGAAAAGTGCAGAAGTTAAGTGAATGGAAGTGTAAGTTTGTTTGAGACAGTGATTTTTAAGTGTAGGAAAGAAAGAAAAAGACGGGTGGAAAGTAATTTTTTCCCTCCAAAATCCTTTGTCCTCAAAAAAGGGTGAAAAAGAATGGTAAGCACGAAATCTGCATATTTTGAAAGTAGGTGAGAAGTCTGCCTTTGTCTGTGACAATTTTTAAAGCTCTTTCCCCCCACGCTTGATTAGGGACTAAAGGTCTGTGAGGATGGGGGCTGTGAGCTGCTGTTTTAAGAAGGTGGTGATTTGTACTGTTGTCTGTTAAAATTAAATTAAACTAAATAAAAAGGACAGGGCGTGTGATAAATTTAGTCCTCTCTCCCATTGTCTCCATTTGGGAGACTTGTAGTCTGTTGTGTGTGAATAGCAGGGGTCTTCTAATGCTAATCTGTTCAAATCAAATTGGTCCTGTTATGCGGAAGGATATAGAGGTCTAGGTGTTAACTACAGGCCACTATCATATTATTTTAAAATCAGATCTGTGTTTTTTTTATATAGTTGAATAAGTAATAAAACCAAATTTTAATTTAAATCGAATTTTCATTTTTGATTTTTTGATTTCCCCTGCATCTCTGATAACTTATTCGTAGGTGTGAAAATGATTTAACCTTTGTCTTTATCTGAGTCCCATTCTAGAAGTCTGGAAAGGACTTCCATCCAAGTGGCCAGGGTGACTGACAGCTGTCACATTTTCTTAAATTTGAGGTAACACGTAATGAAGATGTCTATGGTAGACATATGCGTAAATATAGTACTACTACTTGCTATAGTGTAGTGATCAAATTCAAATACAACCACAAAATGAATAAATTAGGGGTTTGAAAAACAAAATATTTTGGGGGAATTTTTTATTTATTTTTATTGGAAATTGTATGACAACAAGCAGTGTTCTCTTGCTATGATCTCATCTCCCTCTGTCTGTTCCGAGTGTATAAATGTTTCAGGCAGGTTCAATCTTTGACTGAAAGGTGTTTCACTTGGGTGACTCAACCAAAAAGTGCTGGAAATGGAATGAACAGCATTCTCCTGCTATGCTTGATGTTCAGAGTGGACGGCGAACTGAACAATGGTCACTTTCGGGGGGGAGTGACCACACGGACTGCAAAAAGGATGGTACACTGTAAATCCGCTCGTCCTGTGACTGTTCAATGACTCTTATGCATTGTTTGAGCATAATGTCCAGCAACTTTTTGAGCAGACAGGATTATCATCGATTCTGCCATGATGAACTTTTCCTGAGAACTCCAGTGCACAAAGCCCAGTGCCCGCTTTGAACTATGCCCTGCATAAACTGCTATCGACAAGGACAGGAAGGAATATGAACTACAGTTGTGGACTCAAAGTTCTGGAATCATCTGAGTTTGGTGCCTGAGGTCGTATGTTGTATTCTGTTTGTAGACATTTGCACTCTGTACTATGTCAGAAAGGAGATGTGATCTATAGCAACGCAGTTTCGGAAATTGAGAACAGCTTATGTGAATTAGAGTAGTATAAAATTTATTTTAATCTTTAAATACTATATTTTCCGTTGTTTGATGCTTGTTGAATTTGGCCTTCTATTTTTTTCCATTTCTCTTTTATAACTTTGGCTTCTCAGAGTGGACTCAGATATGGAACACTTACGCCGAATTTGCTGGTTAAATTTTTAATTTTGATTAAGCTCAACAGCACTGATCTTTGGATTCCACGGGGAATGCACAAAGGCAAAGTTCCCTGCTGTGTTTTTACAAGCCCCCACTACTCTGTAGAAGAGGTGAGGTTAGGTAGCATTTTAAGAATACTTTTTGGTTGGTTTAAAGTAGGGATTTTGTTTTGTTTTTCTGATTATAACTCGTTCCTTTTACTAGTTGAGATGGCAGATATTTGGAAGATTTGTGACCTGCAATAGATTAATGGGGTTGTTTAAAAAAAAAAAAAAAAACATTCTTCTCTTCCTGACCCTAAAAGTCCTCCGCTGCAGTATCTTAATTTACATCTGCTTGAGTTGTTTTTCTCACTTTAAGTTACCTGAACAGGATTCAAATTTACATTACAAACTCTTGCCTCAAAGGCTTTTGTTTTTATGGCTCATGGCTAGCTCAGCTGGAGATCTTTTTATAGTTCTGGTGTTGGCCAAATTGTCACAATTTGGTTGTTTTTTAATCTACAGGACACAAGGTGTCTGTTTTTCCTCTTTGAAGCAGCAATTTGGAAGCGGCTGCAGTTTTCACATTCAGGTCTGAAATGATCAAAATTGATCTTTATCAGATGGGGGAATGATTGGTCTGTCTGAGTTTGTTGAAAAGGAAGTCTGATGTGAGAATGATTGGTCTGTCTGATGTGAGAATGACTGGTCTGTCTGTGTATCAAAAGGAAGTCTGATGTGAGAATGAAGTTTGGTGTGAGGAATTTACAGGCAGCGAATGGGGAGGATTTGACCATGGGAGGAAAAGTAAGTTCTACAAAGATGACAAAAGACGACCCGAATAGCAGAAATACGGTAAGTATGTTCCATTTCAGAAACAATATATAAGTATAATTTCTAGAGCCCATGGAATATGCCATTTAGGTGTGGAAGGAACATTGACACACCTGGGTGACATTTTTTCATGAGACAAGTTGTTAAAAATGAACTGCAGTGTTTTTTTAAGGTTTGAGTATAAATCTCTTCTCAGACTGTTCATGGCCCGGCCGGACATGAATAGTTCTGAGTTAAGATGATGTTGTTTTTAAATGATTTACACTGCTATAATAAGAAACCAGCGTTAAAAATACAGAAATTTGATGTACGACAAAGAGCACATTTATGCTAAAATCTACAACAGTAAATATCATGGTAAAATATTTGATTAATCATTATCTACCATCATAAGGGTTTCCTAGGAAGATTGGATCAGACAAACCCACTTGAAAAAACAAAACTTCATAAGATATAGAAAAGGCATTGAGATTAAAACATATTTGATTTAGTATATTATCTCTGATCTCAAGGACATTAAAGAAAAATAGAAATATTAAACAATTGGCCTCATAAAGTTTCAATGGCAACAAGACTTTCATTATTATGCCATTGAATGTACAAATGTCATTAAACAGGATTCTGTTTGAATGCCACAACAAAAATAACTTTTTCCGTGTCCAACAGCATGTTTCAGGACCTACAGAACTTAAACAATTAACATTTGCTAAAAATTACCAGGTGCTCTTTTCAAAGTAAAGAATGAAGACTATATGTTATAAGTGACTAAATGATAATGATTTTGCTTTCAGATATGGTGAAAAAATGGTCGATCTGGTTTGCTGATCATAATGGTGGGGGCCACATCCACCACATGTGAGCCAAGAGGTCCCAGGCTCTTCAATCACATCAATTGACTCAGACTGAGGGGGTTGACTAAGCTGCTGATCTGCGTCCACACCAATTGGAGCCATCTAACGGATCCCACCACACCCGGTTCCAGTGTCTACCTGACAAGCTGCCCAAGGACACGGAGGAGGTCGCTGAAAGAAGATTCATTGGAGTGCCTTTTCCCTGGGCACGGATTGACACAGTTGGAAAAGCTGATCAAGTGTCAATCTGCTGTTTGAAAGGGGGAAATCACTCAAATCCCCTTTTCATCAATTCACAAGTATTGAGTCACACTGGGAATGAAGTCCCGTGACCTTTCCTGCGATCTCTGGCAGTGAGCCAGGGTTCGGAAAGAGGCTGACAAACGCCTCTTCTTAAAAAATTTTGACCAACTGTCGAACGCACTTTTCATTCAACAAGACCTTCATCAGGAGATGGCTTCGAGGGACGGACACATCTGCTATTGCGTCGTGACACTTAACCACATCACATAGTGTTATGCCTCACATTTATTATGCCCCTTCCACTGAATTTTTTAATGAATCAAACTGAATTCTGACTGCTAAGTCCCTCTATCTTTCTCTCTCTCTCTCACCTGCTATTCTTATTTTCTGAACTCCACACATAAACATTGCTTCATTTTGCGACGATCAAGATTCGCGCTGGACTTTCTCTCTAGACTATTGTGGGATTAAATGTCCGGTTTTTGAACTTATAGAAGTTCAATGGTAGGACTGAAGACATTTAATATTTTCAATTTGATGTTTTACTGTTTTTGAGTTTACTTATAGGCATATCAATGTGATATAATCATGAGTGTTTAAAATAATACAGTGGAGTAATGATTTTGTGAACTTTATTTTATCCTCTCACCCTCAAAGCTATTGAAGATAGGAATGTGCATGATGTTATTTAGAGCCTTTTGGCATTGGAGTCTAAAAGTCTGGGGTTAGATCCTAATTGCATTTGTTCCCCCAGTCAAGAAGGGGAACTGTATGTAAATGTCTGTTTACTAATAAGATTACACCTTTGGCCAACCTGGAATCAACATGTCTGTATGTAAACGTCTGCTTACTAACAACATTACACATTTGTTCACTAGGAGATGACATGTCTGCCCTTTGTTCAATCAAGAGCCGGGAGGAGGAACCTTTTATCTTTTTTGTATAAATGAGTCGATGTTCTGTAAATTGTCACACACTTGGGGGGATCCACGTTGCATTCTGATGTGGTTGTCCTGACTGTGTCTTTAGAGGCCTCTAAATAAATTCTTGCAAGAAAACTTCTTCATCAGATCCTGAATACAATTATTTGGACACGCAAAGATTACACTTAATATAGTAATTTAATATTCCTTCAAAAGCCAACCTGTGCATCACATCGAGGGATTTACAGACCTCTTTTGCTGTACCTGGGACACATGTGCATGCTTCAACAATCAGAAAAGTCAACCGTCAAGGCTTTCATGGAAGGCTTGCTAGGTAGAAGCCTCTGCTCAAAAAAAGATCAAAGCTGCCCATCTCAACTTTGCCAGAGAGTACCTGGACGAACCTGAAGCTTTTTGGAAGTCCCTTCTGTGGACAGATGAGTCCAAAACTGAACTGTTTGGTCACAACTTAAAGAGTCATGTTTGGTGAAAACACTGCATGCCAGCAAAAGAACCTTCTCCCTACAGTGAAGCAGGGTGGTGAGAATGTTAAGTTGTGAGCTGGCTTTTCATCCTCAGGACCTGGACAGCTCCACATAGTCCAGGGAATCATGAATTAAGAGGAATATTGGGAAATCTTGGAATATAACCTGAAGCCGTTCTTTGTGAAGTTACAGCCTGGTAGACGATGGATCTTGCAACATGACAAAAATCTAAAGCATTCCAGCAATGCAACCAAGGAATGTCTAAACAACTAGATTCATGTTCTAGATGTGCCCAGTTAAAATCCTGACTTAAATTCTTTCAAAATACTGTGGCGGGACGTGAAGCGGGCAGTTAATGCTAGACGCCCATCCAACCTCTCTCAATTGGCTGCATTTTGCAAGGATGAGTGGCAAAAATCCCCCAAAGTAGATGTGAAAGACTGATAAGTCACTAAAGAAAGTGTTTGGATGAAGTTCTCATTGCAAAAGGAGGTGCAATGTCCAATTAAGTGAAAGGTTCACATACTTTTGTTTTTCTCAAATCATCAACTTTTGCTTAATAATGAATGACAAAAAGTCCATTGTTTTCAATGTCAGCATTGTAGATTTGGGTATGACTAAACATTTAATAAGGTTATTTTAATATTTTATACAAAAAATCTGACCATGCCTGCAGGGTTCACAAACCGTTGAGCAACAGTGTGTGTATATATATATATATATATATATATATATATATATATAGTAATTGGCTGCCGACCAGTTCAGGGTGTGCCCCAGTTACTGGGATAGGCTCCAGCACACCTGCGACCCTAACGAGCATAAGCGCTACAGAAAATGGATGGATGGATGTCCATAAATATATACTGTTGTATATATATAGCCCCCCCAACTATAAAACCTAGTGACACCCCTACTGTGTTATTTTTATTGAACCACAAAAATATGTCACAATCTTCAAAAAAGAAGCCGGTGGCCACAAGGAGAGGAATCGGGCGGTAATAAAGGAGAGTGAGGATATTTTGAGAGGTTGCTGGCAAGGAGCAGTGCCCCATTCGCTGACTGCACGGGTGCCTTCCAGCTATAGAGACGCCATCACATGTTTCCTTTCCTAACCACAGGTACAAATAAAGTTAAGTACTATTGTAAATAACATGATGTAGACACTGTATTGCTACAGCTTGGTGGTTTGATCTAGTTTACATTTGAAACCTCAAAACAGCTACTTTGTTGTGTGTGAATACTTGTGCATTTTTGATTGACTGTTGAAAGCAAGTTCCACGATGACCAAGTGGTTTAATTCCTGCCACTGAAGGCTTAAATTCAGCAGAGACATCCAGGGCAAAACGTGATTTTTCATGATTTTTTAAAATAATTTCAATTTGGCAGGGTTGTTAACATCATTCTTCTTTGTGGTGTATCAAATTTACAGGACGTTTGTAGTTTTACTTTACAAGGACTTTAACGTTCACTGTGTGTGCATTATGCACTCTAAAAAGAGAAATAATTGCCAAAGTAATTTTTTCAGATTTTTCAGGAAACACAAAGAATTGAACCATTTGCATCATGTATTTTCACATTTTGTCATAATTGCAAGATTCTATAGCAAACGGGTGATCAGGCTCAATATATTTAATTGACACAACTGCCAGAAAACCTTTTTGGGAAAAAAAGTCAATTTAATTTACATTTACAGTATATTTTACAGTAATGGCCTTTTAATATCAAAAACAGTTATGTCAGCATCTACAGTCATCTGGACTTTGTAGAATATGATCGTGACAACAAAATATACTTTTCAAATGATTATGCACAATAGTGTGTAAAGAATTGGAAAATAGCCATTATATCTGTGGTAATAGTGAGCATAAAAAAAGAAACAGTACGTGTATCAAAAACCCCCACCTTCACACAGCTCGTCTTTTTTGCTCAGTCAGCATGTATTAAAAATTTGCTTTGTTTTTGTTTAAGTCCCACCTTCTAACACGTGCATGGCTTTCCAGTTACTATTCTTGCAATCATTGGCCCGTCAATCATGGGGGAAAAAAGTACAAAGGTGCAAAAGTAACATTAGTAATTACATACTTATTGAGACCATTATAACAGTTGGTCTGATCGTGACGATTCACTCAAAAAGATCACTTTATATTAGAAGCAACTAAAACAGAACCACTTATTTCTCTTCCAGCGTTCGCTTGATGACTGTCAGGTACAAACCAACGCGATTGATCATTTCAGGAGTTTGACAAGGAAGTGACTGGCAAAGATTCCAACTATAAGGATGAGAACCAAGACAAGTAAAATCAAGCCCCGCCGTAAAAGCAGCTGTGTGGCGGTGAGAACATTGTCGACTGTGGTGGTTGCACGTTCATGCTGGTCCTCCGCAGAGCTCTCACAGCTGGCCGCAGGGGCCTGGCCCGTGTTTGAGTCTGTAGATTGAATAATGCAACTTTAGAGTTTTACTCACACTTGACTGACAAAAACATGTTTCTGTTTGTACTGGGGCAGGGACCAAATGTTCAGATCACGATATATCACATAATGGAATTTCTCAATATACCGTACAGTAATGACACTCCAGAACCAGATATTGATCCATTTGCTGTCCAACATCCAAGTATGTGCAGTTGCAACGGTCAACTTTACTTTTTAATGTGGTTTCAGAATCTCTATATTCACCTCCATGGTGTGTAAATGAAAGCATGCTTGGTTGTCTACTTTTAGTGATTGTTTTGTCCAGCTACTTCTTTGCTTGCATGTCGCTTGTGATATTAATGAGAGGCCAGACAATATAGTTTTTTTTTTTAATTTGACAGTTAAATTCTGATAAGCAATTAATTTTAAAAAGTACATAATGATTTCTTTTTTGGTCCCTTCACGCTTTCAACAATAAATAATTATACAGGGATTTGACTCTTTCCATTACTTTTTCCATCACTATTTGTTCAATTTTAAGTAACTTTGATTTGTTTATTTGTTGAGATGTATTTTGGGCAGGGAATGTTTGAACATCATTTTTTGTCTTATGTTGTATTCATGTTTAAAAGAAACATACTGTCAATAGAAGACTTGTAGGTTATCTGGCCTCTTTGCACGCATTCAATTTGACTTAAACTTTTTTCTTTGAGGACCTCATTCAGAAAAATTGAAGGATGCAAGGGCCACTTAGAAATTCTTTGATATTAATTTATTACACATTGCAATCAATCAAGCAGGCAGTTACGTGTACTGTTTTTATTCTATCTATCTATCTATCTAGACTAGATCCACCCCTGCGCTCACTACAATTGAATTATCTTTATTCGCGTGTTTTGAGAAATTGTGCTACTTTAGTCATAAATAATTCAATTGTATCTTGTGTTACTTTAGTCATAAATAATTCAATTGTATTTTTGCATATATAGAACATTTCTTCAGTATATAAACCAATTTATTACCAGTAGTGCCACTTGTTTTTTCAACACCCACACTTCTCACTAAGCCCACTTTTACCCTTTCTAATCAACTAGCCTTGATGGACGTGTCAAATGTCCTTTTTACGACACAAAAGATGGATGGCGGGCCGCAAATGGCAATAGTTTGGACACCCCTGACTTAAACATTTGAAAGCATTCAACTTACAAAACATACACTGATTCGCATTTCTGGTACTAAATATATTGTAACAACAATACTGCCATTTGTGTTAAAAATAAATAAATAAATAAGATGTGTGTGTTTTTTTTAAATTGAATATCATTCAATCATTTCATTCAATGTGTATTGTATGAAATGTTGACATTGTTTGTACACTTACCTGGTTTGCTATCTTCCATCTTGATCGTGTTTACAAAGGTGACCTGGACGCCGGATCTAACTTGAGCCTGATCAAAGACATTCAAATATATTATTAAGACGAAAACCTCTTGAATTACATCACACTTGTGTTTTCAGGGAATTTAGTTACACACCTCTACAGCAGCCTTTTTCCAATCAAGTTTGTACAAATATATGAGGAAGAAAATAGCCTGCATTAACACACAGACGGTCAGTCCTGTCCAAAGTCCTGTTAAAGAAGCAAGAGCGGCGTTCCAGAATCTCATCTGACACATTTTGATTGCAGAACATGCGAGTCTTACCGACGATGCCCATGTTTGCCGCAAAGGTTAAGGCCACGCCAATGGGAAAGCCAATGAAGTAGTGTCCCACCAGGTTACATAGCGCACCGACCTTTTGTTTGCCGGCCCCTCGGATTACACCTCCGCACACACCCTGCGGCGACCGTTGCACGTTTATACAAAGCACACTTTCAAGTTCTCCTCGAATGTCAGATATATTTTTTTCTCACCGCAACAGCATCAAAAAGATGGAGGAAGGCGAAAACAATCAGGACATCGTAAACTCTTGCCAAAATGTCTCTGAAGGAAAAGGTGAAGTTATGACACAAATATGATGAGATGAGATACAATATTAATATTCCAGCTAGAGAAAAGCAAGACTCAGTGAGGTGCTGACGTCAAAATACTCCATTGTACATTAGAGCCATCAAAATGTCTTCCCTAGCTACAGTCTTGAGTTTGGGACTTCTGTCATTGTTTCCCCCGCACACAATTGTTTACATTGTACTGACCAACAGTTGTGTGATGTGACTTCAACCTGTCTTGATGTGACCATGCTGAGATTCAAACCTTTAACCTCTCAATTATGAGGCGGCAGATGTATCTGCTAACCAATCCATATCAAACTTTTGTATAAAACATTTGGGAATTTTATTTCAGTACTTATCAATAGCAGTGTGAGTGGTTGTTTGTCTGTGTGTGCCTGTGACTAGCGACCAGTCGAGGTCGCAGTCTAGTGTGCCTTTCTCCCGACGTCTGTTGGTACGTACGTGAGCTTAAAAAAGAAAAAGAAAAAAGTGAGCCATGATTGGACGTGTCCTGAGCCTTTAAGCAATGTGATGGCATTTTGGGTCAACAGCAAATGGTAAAATGGCCGCCCTCTGAGATGGATAAAAATGGGTGGATTTTATTACATAACTCATATCCACAAGTGCAATATAATATGCAGAATGCTGTGTTTAGACTAGTGGGGCTGTATAGAACATATTGTAAAGAACATTTTTGGGTTGACTTCTTCTCTAAAGAGAATTTCGCTCACTCCTCCATATTTAAGTGCATGTTAATATTCAAATTGTGCATAATATTAAATATACCTTATAGGAATAAAACCTCTTTTACGTTTTTGATGAACACTATTAGTTCTACTATGCCTATAATGGTATTTGACGAGCTATGTTGTTTTGAGAACCACTGCACGTACACCAAGATATAAAAAATAAAAAAAGCTGCAAGTTGTGGTTGTGTTAAAAATTAACATTAAAAGCGCCATCACAAAGTATCCAACATTTAAAAGTGAGTGATTTATTTCAGCTGATCAATAGCGATAAAACTCACTGCTCTGTGGTGAAAATGTAACCAATTACACTCCTGGAGATGGTGATGCTAGATCCAACAAAACAGGCCACGATGACTGCAATGGAAAAGAAACACAAACAACAAGAGTAACACATCATGTTTGCATTAAAGACAACAGATCAAGAATGAGAAATGCTGAAAACAACTGTTCCAAAGTTATTAAGCTAGACTGACGATACAGATTGATCAAACTTCTTTTCTGTTCTGATTCCTGTAACAGCCGTTCAGTCAGCAAGCTAGCTGGATCTGAATTAGCATTACTTAAGCATTACTTTAGCTGGCCGATTCCCAATAGTGACGTTTTTTTTTCATTTTGGGGAGGGATAAAATCATGATGATATTGAGGTATTTATAGCCATGGTTTGCACCTGAGTCAACAGTTGGTTGGTGTTTGTCATGCCAGAATTTTGGCCTCAAAGAAGTTCTGGCAAACTGTCTGACACGTTAGGATGTTGAAGTCTGCTAAGTTTGCTAACCTTAATTGACAACAACTATAGACTACTCATATAAAGTTGGAGATTTTCACCTAGTCTTCTCTTGCTCTCGTGGTGTCAAAATCAAAAACAGCATGATGATGTTTAAATACCAATTCTAATTGAGCCAGGAAATGCATTGGATCAGACTACTCAGACTCCATTTTTTTTTAGTTCTGGAGAACCAACCCAGAGGAAACGAAATGGAGAAATGAGACATGTTTGAGATCTCAAACATTTCAGTGCACCCAGACCCATAGTTAATTTAACTTGTGAGTAATAATAACTACTAACTATGATAATCAAAGAACGCAGTATTCAAATTGCACCTCACCTAAAAATGTTTATTACGGTCTTCTGCTTGTTTCAGGCAATGACAGTTAAACCTTTTAGTGAAGCTTGGGGTCGAAGACGAGGAAAGGGAAATGTCTGTAGTTGGCAAGTTTTCCTTATGTCATTGTTCTGTTCATCTGTTATTTAAAGATCCAATCATCATAAATATTCCAACATTGTTTTTGTTTTCTGATCAGCAGTGTTCAATTCGAAAGGTAAACAGAAAGGTTGCAAACATGCTGGGGAGCACCTGAAACACACACCACCGAGAAGAGGAAGATAACAGTAAGGCTGATTTTTGTTTTGTTTTTGTTTCATGACATCATTGAGGAATGTACACACTACACTATGATTCACTTGGTTCGTATGTTCAATAAAAATGCAATCAATTGTAATGTTGCACTTTTACATGCCTTTATTTGTTAAAAGACACATTTTGGATTTATGGAACTAATATAGTTATTTTGGCCAGTTGAAATATACAATATGATTCAATTGCTAATTTAAGAAGCGAGATAAATATGTATTTTAAGTATTTTAAATTACATTCTTTCTAAATGCTCCATTTTTTTTTTACTTTTATTTTTACGTAGGGCCTACCTATCCATGTTTACAGTTTACACATTTGACCTAAATCTCCTTATGATGCAAATGGTTACATTTTTTGTTTCCAGAAAAATCTGAAAAAAATGACTTTATTGAATTATTTTAAGAAGGCGTCGATTTACCATTTACAAGGACAAATAAAATGTTGTCATTTATGAACACTTTTTTTTGCCAAAATCTCTGCGACTCTCATCCTGCCTAAATTTGGCAATACTTCTCAATATAACCCAATGTATCACATTGCTTCATTTACACTAATGATTTGCTTGTTGAAATGTCCTCAACATGTAACTGAATTGGTGTGAATCATAGCGATATCATATTACAATGTGATTTTTGTGATATTAGGAATTAAAGAGCTCTCAATACAGTCGTGGTAACTGCTGTTACAAATTATGCAATTTGTAATTTGTGCTTTCATTTCTTTTTACAGCTTGCATCATGCGCTGTAGCATAATGGAAGAATGGGCACCAGTTGAAAAAAGTAAGATTAAGAAAGCTTTCATTAACATTTGTTGTCATGTAAAAAAAAAAAAAAAAAAAACTGCTTTAAAATAGACTTATTAATATACCTATTAATGTTAGGAGGCAGATACAGTATCTGTTTCACTTTGTAGTTAAAAGCATAATTAGCCAAAAATGAAACTTTTATCCATTCACCCTTTGGATCTTCCCAATACACAACTACCGTCATACAGAAACTTCTCCTAACACTGCACGAGGTTGATTGAATAAAGGTTATATTTTCATTTTTGATGAACTGTTCATTGTTGTTGTTTGTATAATGATAATTTTAGTTACATTAATTGTATATAAAATGTAACTTTTTCAAGTTATTTTTGTTTAGTGCTTTGTTGAATTTAATAAAGAATATTATGATTAAGTTGGATCCAGAACACGTTTTCATCCCAAAAGCGAAATTCATTTGTCTGTCATTATCTATAGAATTATAAAGCTAAATGACTATATGTTTGCGTCCTTACCTAGGTTGTTTTAGTTAAGTAAAACAAAAATTTTAAAAAACTTTTCAATAACAACATAAAATAACAAAAATGCTTCTTTTTTTTTAATCAACTGCAACTACAATTTAAGCTTCCAAAACTATAATTCAAGCAAAAATGTCGTTGATTTTGCCTTTGGCAATGAATGTAATACATTTGACTTTGGTGTTGATTTTAAATATAAGCTTTGAGTAATAACGTTTTTTTTCTAAGATTTTGCTCAATAGTATCTCAGTATTGCTAATTTTCTCCTTGGAGATTTCCAGGGTAACTCCAGTAAGTCTCACGTTTGACTCCCCTCTATAATTGCAATGTCTCCCTTATTTCTCGTAGTGAATTTTAGGAGAAACAAATGAGAAACGTTTGAGACAAAAGGGAGAGTAAAATGAGACTGAGATGAGATTCTCACATTTGTCTCACTTAATCTCACTTATTTCTCCTTAAGATCATTTTCTCCTTGAAGTTAGATCTTAAAATTATCTCCATTAAGTCTCAGGTATGACTCTCTCTTTAATTTCTATGTCTTCTTTATTTCTCCTAGTGAATTTTAGGAGAAACAAATGAGAAACGTTTGAGACAAAAGAGAGAGTAAAATGTGACTGTGGTGAGATTCTCAAATTTGTCTCACGAGACATAGACGAGCAAGCTTTGAGCAATAACATTTTCCTTTGGGAAGTTTGGCATTCATTCCAGGAGGTATGATGTGGAAGTTCATTCCAACTGTGGAACACTACATCAGCTTTAATAATTTATTATTATGTGCCCAAGTACTCTATATGTGCTATTTCATACCTACCTACTGCATGCCATGTGGTCCCTCTACATTTTACAATTTAGCAGTGTTTTCGACCATATTCTTGTTGCTAAACCAATGCAAATGTAAGGTTTCTGCATTACTTACAAGCACAGATGATGGAAACTTTGCTAGACAGCTTGGCTTGCTCAATGTTTCCTGCACCAAGAGCATTTCCAACTCGAACACTGGCAGCAGCAGAAGTTCCAAGTGGGAACTGCAAAGGTTGAATGTATAGAAATGCATATGAGCAATTCTGAATACCAAATGAGAAAAAAAAAAACAGTTTAGATCAGGGTGTGGCCAACACAAGGTTCATGAGATGCAACTCGTCTGTCAGTCAGTCCATTTTTTATTTGATTTTATCATATTTGGCACTGCCACCCAAGATAATGTCATTTTCAAACATTTTGATAATATGATTATTATTTTCTTATTCAAAGGTAGCAATAGTATATATTTTTTTAAAGTGAGTCTGCTACGCTAGACATCTGTGTTAAATTTCACTTTATGTAAATATTAAGTGACAAAAAATATATATTTCAAGCAAAACGTTAATAGGTAAAATGTTACTAAGAGAAAAAGACTTGTTTCTTTCCTTCCCATTTAATCGTAAATGTTAAAACTGTTCAATAGTTTCAATGACAAATCCTTCTGTGTGGACACGTGGGTTAGCAAAACCACAACTCATTGTTGTGATTGTAACATTAAATATTACAGTTGCCAATAAGGAAGTACCTGATACTTTTGCTGTTGCCGTACACAAATTGAGGAGCAACCGGTTGTCTTGAGTATTACATACATATCTCCCATGTCACTCACCACAATGTAATTGCTAGATGAGCTAACAGTTAGCCTAGCACCTTCTATTTCTTCTTCTACTGGTACACTATCTTGTCATTCACCACATTTGAATTGCTAGATAAGCTAACAGTTAGCCTGGCTAGCTCATTCTATTTGTTCTACTGCTACACTATCCAATGCTGTCATTCACCACAATGTAATTGCTAGATTAGCTAACAGTTAGCCTAGCTCCGTGTAGGCCCTATTTCTTCTGTACTACAAATATATCTCCCCCCTTTTTTTCCCCTCTCAGTCTGGATGGCCTATGGCACCACACTGCCCTGATTAAAAAAGAAAAAAAATAATTATAAAATGTGTGACCTTACATTGATGAGGGGGATAAAATTGCTTGCTTTTACACACTTAACGATGGATACTTCCAAAATGTATTGTAGGCATATTGGGCAGGTGTAGTTATTGTGTCTAGTGTCGACTACTGTAAGATACTGTTTTTGTGGTACTGCAGGCATCCACTTGTTGTGTGCTTTTGATGTCAATCAAGTTGGCCACCCCTAATTTAGATGAACTCAATTTCAGTTACCATGTAAGCTACAACTGTGAGCTGATATGCAATGGACTGAGCTCCCAGCTCTGCTTCACTAATGATTCCGGCAATGAATCCTCCGACTTCAAACAGCCACCACTCCAGACAAAGCATGAGCATGCTCGGGATGGCCAGCTTGACAAAGGGTCCCCATTCTTGTAAACACTCCATTGTCCACCCTGTGGATCCCAGATCTGTCTGTCAAACCCACTTTTTAAAAACATTACATTTTGGGGTATGTTATGTGTTATAATCATAAGATTTGTAAGCATTTGGATTAATTTATCGATTCAAATTGATCTTGCACATGTACTCAAATTAATTAATTTACCCGTAATCATTGAATATGTGTAGTAAATAATCTATGGTAAACATTCTTAAGACACATAACGTGCTTCTTGATAGGAAAATACTGAAACCGAGTCATCACCTCTCTTATCTGTTGCATTGTTTAGTTACAGAATGTAACCAGTTTTGTTAAAACATTACACATTTGGACTTTCACCACAAAGGTACAAATGAAATAGAGCAACTAGAGAGGAAAATGAATAAAGAAACGCTAATCGTTCATTCATGATCAGGTTTATGGTGAGTGAGAAGGCAACTGACCTCCCCATGTGGCTTTGTGCAACCCCCTCCAGGAAATATAAACAAATAAGACCACAGCCAGTACATACTGTGAGATTGAATTGGCTGCGGCAGAACCACTACAACAAAAACAAACACAGCAGGATTTAAACATAGCAAAAAACACTCATTTCATTTGAACTATTCACTTTCCGACAGGTGGTTTTAAACTAGAAACTTCTTTATTGATCTGGATTTTTATCATAACTGATCAAGTATTGTAGTCTAAACAAAGCAATGAATAAATAGCAAGGACGGAAATGGGTTCAATAGTGCCATCCATAGAATGGTGTCCAACAACAAAAATGCCACACAAAATGCCCTGATAATTATAGATACATTTGAAATTTGGCAAGTAGAAAGTGTATTACTTAATAGGGACTATAATGACAATGAATCATTCATTTGAACTGTTATATTAGTATTGTATAGAATTGAAGATCTGTCTTCACTATACTAGGAAAACATATACACATTATATTTGTTTTTTAAAATAAATTACTAATACCATAAAAAAAAATTCAGGAGAACTTACGCAACTCCCAAATGCAGAACATGGAGGAAAACATAATTGATAACTGCATTTAAGATGTTTCCAATTGCACCGGTTATGACCTGTGGCCAAATAATTCCCTAGGGAAAAAAATACACACACACACACACACACACTTGCTAACTTATTATTTGTGTGTTATAAACTTTCATATAAATGATATTTTGTTGCTACACGGAACCTGATTTTGAAGATATCTCCCCTGCAGCTGGTACATGAATGCCGCCTGAAAGAGGAAGTCATAATGTTACACGATCGTTTTTTAAGTCTCGTACTGTAACTCATTGACACAGGGACGAAGGTGACCTCACCGGAAGAGCAGGCATGGCAATCTTCACATAAAGTTGGGACAGACTATGCAACACACAAATTCCCATGTCAAATTTTGGCTTGGAAACATACTTGAACATATTATTTTCTTGTACATTACAGTATATAATACGTGTATTTTGACCTGGAAATTTTACATTGCTGGAAAATACATATAATTTCAAAATATGGGTTTTATGTATTGTATATGATACTTTCACAACTACTACTACTAATAATAGTACAGGTACAATAATAATAACAAACAATTATTACTATTATAATTTGTATTATTATTATTGTGAGCAGTAGCCTCTTTCCAAATGCCCAATGGATGCTGCAGTTTAAATAGTGACTTACCTGGCGACCTCAAGGCTTTGTTTGGCTACGATGAGAAGAGGTTCAGTGTTGATGAGAACAGCCCAGCAGGGGAAACAAGCCAGCAGTAGAATCAGAACCCCCCTCTGAAGGATCACCCCCACACGCTTCAGGTTTCCGCTCCCATAGGTCTACCCAAAGGCAGAGTCAAATAAGCAGTGTTAGGAAACACCAATTTACAGTTTTGATAGATGAAAGGTAAACTAACTTGATACATAAGATTAGTGTTCAACTGTTTTTCGTTGGAAACCCAGACAATATAAAAGCCCAGTCAAAGTGGTTCTGTTTCTATATCAATAAATAATATAAAGTACAAGTGCAATCTTGGCAGCACGGTGGCTGACTGGTTAGCACGTCCGCCTCCCAGTGCAGAGGACGTGAGATCGAGTCCGGGCTTCGGCCTTCCTGGGTGGAGTTTGCATGTTCTCCCCGTGCTTGCGTGGGTTTTCACCGGGTACTCCGGTTTCCTCCCACATTCCAAAAACATGCATGGCAGGTTAATTGAACACTCCAAATTGTCCCTAGGTGTGAATGTGAGTGTGGTTGTTCGTCTCTGTGTGCCCTGCGATTGGCTGGCAACCAGTTCAGGGTGTACCCCGCCTACTGCCCGAAGCCAGCTGGGATAGGCTCCAGCACCCCCGCGACCCTAGTGAGGAAAAGCGGCCAAGAAAATGGATGGATGGATGGATGGAAGTGCAATCTTTGTTGAGGACACTACCTGAGATATGAGGGTATCACAAGTTAATGATAATCCAGTCCCAATGGAAAGACCAGTCACATTAACCACCTGCAATTAGAGACATTGTCAAAGGAACATACAGATTGAGGACTGTGCTACGCTAATGTGACCCGTTACACAACAGTCATTTTGACATAGAGTAGCTAAACAGAAATAGTAGGATATAAGGAATGGTTGCGATTAAAAATGTCATAAATTTAAAAAAAAAACATACATTTTGTAGAGGTATCCATGCCATTAAATGATGGTGAGGATTCTCACCATCATTCAGATTCTGAATTAATTAAGATTCTGATTAAGTGAATGTATTTTGCTCTTGTTTGTTTCACGCAGAGTTTAAATAGCAGGTTGACGAAAGTTAGAATCGTTTAGATGTGTACTTTGTGAATACTATTTTTCCCACTCTTGAGCACCAAAAAAAAACTACCAAAGTGTTAGCATATTTGTAAACATGACCTGTAGGGGTGTGCCAAAAAATCGATTCTCATAAGAATCGCGATTCTCATTTAGTATGATTCAGAATCTATTTTAAATGTCCCAAAATCAATTTATTTCAATTATTTTATACTGTCTTGCCCTTGTTTGTGTGTGCCTTTATTGGGAGCACTGTTCATGTTGTACACGATTTGGCCACTTAGGGGCAGTGTGGTTCCACTAGTTCTGATACACTGTTAAGTTGTAGCCACATAGAAACAAAAATTAATGATCAAGTTATTCCAATAAAAGTTTTTTTTTCCCAGTGTAGGATGTTAAGATGCTTCTCTGTATACATTCCTGAAGCGTTTTGTATGAATAGTCGTTCTTTTGAGTGATACAAGTGCCACGAGTAGCGCGCTAATTAGCTTTAGCGAATCAGACTAGAGTAGATCATGACAATTTTCTTTGCATATCTATAAATTGAAGCAGAAATCATTGTCAATCAAATATTTTTTAATCTAAAATCGTTCAGAATTGATAATCGATTCTGAATCGAACCGAAGACCCAAAAATCTGAATCAAATCAAAATGTGAGACAGTCAAAGATTCCCAGCCCTAATGACCTGTATTAATCACAGTTGAGAAATTGTACTTACTGCAATCGATAACGACACGGCTGCGAGTTCTGTTTTCCCCAGATGACCGCAGAACACCATGCTGACGACACTGATCATGAAGATCATCATCTGGGAAATGATCTGCAGTAGAAAAATACAATAAATAAAGTGTTTTACTGTATTTTTAAAGTGAGGTCATAGCACTTCATCCTCGACAAGTTGGACTTCCGGATGAAATATGTTCATTTAAAATTATTTCAAAAGGTAATCAATCCCTTGTGTCAGAACTAGGAATGAATAACACATTGGGTTCATCATGTTGAAACTTTTTAAGCGAGTTTAGCTTAGCTCGCTAGACGCTAACATAGAGATGTCATTGTGATCCACACATTGCTCATCAGAAATCAAGTGTGAGTGTAAAGTGAAGTGTAGTGGTTAAGAAACTGTGTAAAGTGGTCATGCTGAAAGCAAGAAGTGCGACTGTCACATAAATATTTAAAGCTTTTGAAAGAGAAGGGGAGAAACATTTTTTTAGAGAAGAGAGAGACGTCAACTAGTGTACGCTGTCTCAAGCCTCACGTGTTACAAACAGCAGCTTTGTTCACTTGTTCATTAGCTCTCTGTGTATTATTAACACGATTCCTGAAAGCTTTTCCTCGTGGAAATTTTACAATTCTTCGTTTCTAGCCATTAGTAACCTCACTTTTCAAGAAAATAATAATTTAGGCTTATATATAGTCATATAAGCCCTTTTTTTATTTACATACAACTGGTGTCACAAAACATATAGATATATAAATTACAAGTTTTCCCCTTCAATGTGGATCAGACCATAAATCAGCACATCAGCACAAGATCCTGTGGTGTTTGCATCATTCGGTGCGTGAGAAAAGGTGAGCGTTGTGGTCGGACAGCTTGACGTTGGCAAAAAGCCTGCCTGCTCTCACTGCTCTGAGCGTCCATCATCAGTCTTAACTCATTCACTGCCATTGACGGTTATAGACGTCAAAAAATCTTTTTAACTATTTCTATTAGTTTAATGTTTTTTTTTCTACTTTTGTTAACAAGAGCATGAAACAGATTTTTTTATTGTACATTTAGAACAAGTTAAAATACTCAAGATTGAAGAACTATGAAAAAGTTTTGCAAAAAATGCGGGGGGAAATGGAACAGACTAAATCATGATCTTAATGTTCAGTTCAAAAATAAATATATTTTACATTTTAGAGAGGTACATATTACTGTAATCATTTTTTTTTTGTAAGATAAGGTTATACCTAATACTGTATTTCTAATTACAAATAGGCTACTATATGAATAGCTCGTTATTATAGTAAAACATGTGTTTACTGTTTAGTATTGCTTTGTAAAATTAATGTAAGAACTATTATATTGAAAGCCAAGTGATATATTGAAAATTAATAAAATATTTTGGATAACTTCATATTAGTTAGGCCTGCACATGTTGCCAATTTAATGATCGAGATGATTATTCCTCAATACTGTAATCGCAAAATAAAAATATGGGAATACCCTCTCTCTTTTTTGTATTGTTGAATGTTAATGTTGCTGTTTCGCCCCTACAAGTTACTGTAAGCTGCTCTTATTTTTATGGAGGGCTGGATTGGCACAAAAAATCGGCCCTGGCATTTTGACCCGGCCCAGTACGACTCTTGCCTAACATGTAGTTCTGCCACTGATGTTTATTGATATTACAGTTTGCTATCTATATTCGAAATGGATTAACGGACTGCTCCCTCTAAATTGTGGGTCAGTCTCTTGAGGTAAAGTGTAGGAAAATAACATTTAATCGGCCCCAAAAGAGGTCGGCCCACCGGACATCTGCCCTATATGCCAGATAGTCAGTCCAGCCCTGTTTTTATGCATGTTAGAAATAAACTGTTTAAAAATAAAAAATAGGGCTTATTTGTGCAATATTGTGTATAACAAAGACAAATACACCTTCGTATTGATTAAGGCGTTTAAGGAAGGAACTTACCACTGGTCCCGCCAGTTTGAGAAGTTCAATTAGTTCATTGCGGTACTTGAGTGGGATGCATCCACAAATGGGTCTCAAACACGAGCCCCTACCAGCCGTTTCGTTTACTTCTGAATACACCCCCTCGGAATCTTTCATCGTTTTCACATCGACGTCCATGGTGATGCAGAATGGAAGCTGGCTCTTATCACGGTTAACTTGAAGTGTCCTTAGTGCAGTCTTGATGTGAAGGACTCACACTTGCGGCAATCATTGCTGGCGTCAGGAAGAAGGGGTGGGCGGACACTCGTTTATAAATCAAATTTAACTTGAAGCGTGTTGGTAATATTCCCTCCTTCGTCCGCCTCCTGCATCCCCCGCTGCCCTTCAAGTTCAATGTCCAAGTCGGTGCTTGACGCACGTGGATGGTGCGTTCATGACCCATCGCACACAAACGGGACACAACAGGCTCCAAGAGTCTACAATTTCAATACTGTTGTACCTAACACAACTCAGACATGATAACCTTATGTAGCAGGCCTCTCCAACAATTAGATGACTTTGGCTTATTGAGCAAACAACAGATGTCATGGAGGCAGACAAATTCATTTTCTGTGAGACTTTTGGCCAATTCTGTGCAGCATCTCCACTCAATGCATCACAAAGTTGCCATTAAATATTCCCTCAGTAAGAAATGAGTGAAATGGACTGCAACAAAGTATTTTGCGTCATGGGCTGTTAAGGATCACTGAAGCTTATTATACAATGACGCTGCAGTGTCAGTTTTTTGGTTAATGTAAAACTGTCTGCATAACGTTGTGAAAACAAAAAGCAGAAAACTACTGTAACACAAATGTGCTGTTAGAAAGCATCTACTACTGTCGACCTTGGTCAAAATGTGAATACAGTACAATTTATCAATAAAAAGCACTAATACAGTATTTGGACACAATTGCATGTAGCAGTGTTTCTGCACTGGGGTTCATTTACTGTAAGTAGTAACCAAAATATGTCATTGATTGACAATAATTGTAAACCTACCTGAAACCAAATACAAAAGAAAAAGACCGATCCTTTCTTGATTCCTATAAAGTTCTCGTTGTTCGGAGAATGTACCAAGTATGAAGATAATCAAATACAACAGAGCAGACCTTAGCGTTGTCTCACAATGGGGACATTCGGATTTTACAGCAGCAAAGTGGACAGTAATAGGACAGCAACAGTTTATGTGGCAACTGTACATGATAGATACGGCAGTATCTTGCGTATACACAATTCTATTGAACATGAGCAGCAGCAAGAATAGTGAGCAGTATTGTGTATAGTGAAAGAATATATATCCATGCATCAATGAATAGGCTAGTGTATTTATAGATTGATGTCGATGTATTGTGTATATGAAAAATACTACATCCCTATCGCCCCGCCGGGCTGCTTCCATATACCCGCCGGGGTCCCGGTGGGGGATCTTTGGGCAGTTGCGCCTCCTGCCCAATTTTAATGCACCACACACACACACATACTTGTATATACACTGGGTGGGGTCACATTCACGGTGTAGGGGTAGAGTGGATGGGGGCAGGGGGGGGGGTGTGGGGGGTCGTGGGGGAGCGGGGGCTGTGGGCCGGTGGGGTGCCTGGCGCGCCTGCCGTGCCCTGTCCTGATGCGTTGGGTTGGGGGCGCGGGCCGTGGGGCGCTCCTGGCTCCTGGGTTTGTGGGTTTGTGCCTTGGCGCTGCCGTGGCCTGGGAGGCCCTGGGGGGTTGTGCTTGCTCTGTCCTGGCTGGGGTCGACGGCTCCCCTCTTTGGTGGAGGTTTTCATGCATGCCAGATCCACCACACAAGCATCTATCGAAATTCAAACACAATCTGCTTTTTCCTCTGGTCGTTGAATCGGTGGAAGCTGATGTCTGTGGATCTCACTCTGCTTCATCTATCCTTTCTACTCCTTTGGTCTCTTGAGGTCTTCCTAATTTGTTGGAATTTAGATGTTTCTGGGGTTGGTGAAAGATTCTGGTTGGTACCCCGGTGGGTAGTAGGTATGTCTGGTCGGTGCTGGATTTCATTTTCCTTTCTTTTCTTTGATCCTTCCTCGGGTCTCACGACTCTAGCTGGATTCTGAAGTATTCGGTTTAGGTGAACGGTATGGGATTTTTAATAGGTTTTAGGTGAACTAATGAGTACACACTCACACACACGTACTCACGCACATACAAAATAAAAATTATTTAAAAAATAAAAATAAAAAGAGAGAGCAATGATGATGACATGTCAAATCAGTAAAATTACCAGATGAACAATACTGAGCTCTCTCAAGAAAAGAAAGTAAGAAAAAAAAATACTACATCTTTTCCACATAAGCAGATGTGGATGAAAAAAAAGTAGCTCGAACAGGTGTTGGGAAGTCAGTGTCGGCAAGGCCTTCCCTCTAACTTCTTGGTTGCACTGCTTCACTATTGTATATGTGCTTTTTTTCCCTTTCAATTAGATGTCAACTTTGGTGTTGCCATTTTTATGTAATCCGCCCAGGACCTTCAGAATGAGTACCACTGGCCGATTCAACTTCAACTATATTAGAATTAGGAATGTGACAGCTTCTTTTACCAATCAGATTTCAAATCTATCCTCCCAAGACCGGTGAACTAGCTTTGATTGGTTGGTCAGAACAAGGCAAGTTTGATTCAACAAACATGTTTGCAGCGATCCTGCGAACGTTAATTGTGTGGATGTGGACCACAGTTTGACATATATGTGTACTATTATCATTTGTCTTCAATGACTTGCTCTCATTTATTGATGTTTGTTTGTTACTTTTTGTTTTATTATCATGATTACCACAATTGCAGTTTTTGTTACTATTACTGCAATTAACTGTGGTAATTGTTAATATCAACATCATTATTCCCTTTTTTTTTTCGAATTGGAGACTCTCAGTAATGCACATGACAGGTTACACCTTGGTACTCTGGGTTGTCCGGCCCTCAATGCAGGTGGAGCATAACAGACTGATTTCAGGAGGTACACAGCGACCCCGCTCTCTCTGGACCCCTTCTGTCCTGATATTTTGTCTGTCTCTCTTATTCTTTGTAACTGATTGAAAATTAAAAAAAAACAAAAACATGCAGTGCTGCCTTGAGATACGAGTGACTCAGCTCAAGAGTTTGGGATACTATTTTAAATCAGATTTTTTTTTTGTGAAAGCTGAAATGGATTGATGGCATTTCCATTCATTCAACGGGTACAGGTAAAGAGGATTTGGTGGTGCAAGGGCGTCCCCCTCCCACCACCACACACAAACACACACACACACACACACACACACACAAAAAGAAAAGTGCCATCTTGAGGTCATTATTATCATTTCTATGATGTCACCCTTTGTTGCTGACTCCTGGCGATGTATTACTTTGAAACCTTTATGATACCACAACTTGTAATAGTCTGTGACGGATGAGTTCAGCTGGGTCGTTAGGCGCTCAGGGCTTTGTCAAAGACTGATGTCATTCCTTTACGCAACAGGCTGACGGTGACATTTCCTTGCGTTTGGAGGTGATGTGATGAGTTGTGTTAATTTTGTAGTTGATAAGGTAGAAGAGATTATTGAGTGCAAAAGTGCAGGGGGTGGAAGACGTAGCGTTAGAATAGTTATGTCAGGGAAATTCCCGCATCAATTGCAAGTTTTTTTTAACATGATGGGAGACTATGAACGCTGGTGCCTATGGTGAGACAAAAACAGGTAACCGAGTACCAAAGATTGCTTCTTTTTATCAATGCTGATGTTTAAAAAGCTTGTCAGGGTGCAGTTTTCAAGGTTATAAGCGTCATGGCTTATCATTTGTAAAAAGTGCTCCTACTCCAAACTCAAAAAAAGAGTTGGGAAAATGCAGGAAACTGAATTTCGAAGCTCGCTACTGCCACGTGTGGCCCAAAAATGAAACTGCACACTCCCCTTCTTCACGTACTCACTACAAGTATGATGTAGCAGGCAGTTTGGAAAATTCGAACCCGAATCTAGTCTGAAAACATTTGGCCAGAGGCTTGCAGGAGTACCCGTTGTGGACAGCTAAAGTGTTAATCTGCTAATTAGAAGATCCCCAGGGCAGCTGTGGCTACTTAAGTATCTTACCGCCACCACAGTCTGAATGTTTGAGTGCATGAATATTGTATCCATTCCATTGTAAAACGTTTTTGAGTTTCTAGAAAAGCGTTATATAAATCTGATGCATTATTATTATTATTATGTTTCAGTCATGAATGGTCAAATAAAAAGGCTACTGTTAAGATATATTTAGACAAAAGCCTACATCGCGCAACTTTAAAACCGGCAATTCGACTTGTTGGACATTGTTTTAAATTACGAACAATTCTAAAGTAAAAAAAAAAAAAGAAAGTTCCAGAACATAAAGCTACGTGGTCATGTGTGAAAAAAAAAACTATGAACCTGTTAAACCTATTAACTGGGTGGCCCACCTAAAGCAGTAACAACCCAAATAAAGCATTTTCTGTACCTGTCAATGAGTCTTTCACATAACTGGAAGGTTTTCAAGCATGAAAAAAGTCATGCCACGGAATTTCAATCATATTTAAGTCTGGACTAGGCCACTCCTAAACCTTCATTTTGTTTTTAAATCATTCCGAATTTGACTTGCTGACATGTTTTCGGTTGTTGTGATGCAGAACCCGATTGCGCTTCAGCTTGAAGTCAAACTGACTGTCAAACATTCTTCCTCAGGATTTGTTGGTAAGGAGCAGAATTCATAATTTTATCAATCACAGCAAGTCATCCAGGTCCTGAAGCAGCATAGAAGCTCCAGACCATCAAACGACCACCACCTTTGTGTGATGTTCTTTTTCTGAAACACTGTTCACACATTTACAGCAGAGGTAACGAAACACCTACATACTAAAAAGTTCAACTTTTCTTTTGTCAGACCACAGACCATATAATATTCTCCCAAATGCTTTGGGAGTTAATCTAATGTGTTTTGCAAAAGTAAAATGAGCCTTTATGTTCTTTTTGGTTTTTGCCTTGAAATGAGATGGCCAACTTCATTTTGTCAGACAGATTATGATTAGGTGATTTCTTGATTGATATGACATGGAAGGTTTTAAGTACTTTTCACAAAGGGTCAGGTAGCTTTGAATAGTTTTGTTTTCCTTAATAAACAAAATTTGGGGTGATATGACATGGGAGGTTTTAAGTACTTTTCACAAAGGGTCAGGTAGCTTTGAATAGTTTTGTTTTCCTTAATAAACAAAATTTGGGGTCAGGGTCTAATAAGCCACGTATGCCTTTAACCCGTCAGCCCTTTTTCTTTTCGGATGTTGTAAATGATGTGTTTGTGAGGTGTGTTGTAATAAAAAAAAACAACAACAAACAAAAACAACAGCATTTAAAAACGGCATTTTTCCAAATTCAGCGTATGAACAATTTGGGGCTTTGGTGTATAAAATCTCAGTGTATGTTTGTTTTGTTTTGTTTTGTGTTTCAGGACCAGCTGTAACAGAGATCTAGTGGACTGTATGAGAGTGTGTTGGTAAAGCACTTTTAACAGGCTGTTAATTTGAACACGAACTGCACATTCGTCAGCCAAAATGTGGAATGGCTCTCGCTTTGAACTGGCAAGTATAGAGAGGCGTCGCAACAATGAGCAAGAAAGAAAAGAAAGAATTTTTAACGACAAACTGAGAACCATCGGTATTGACAAGGAAGGCCTTGACAAGCAGCTGGATGACAAGAAGAAATGGAGGGATGCAGAAAAACTTGAACAGGACACCTTTGAGGCCCAATTCTTGCATGATAGCAAGCAAGCGTACCTTCTCCAAGTCAGACGAGATAAGGAGAAATATACAAATGAGAAGAACAACTTTCTGGAACAGTACGAGCATGCCATTGAGGAGAAGTTAAACCAGCCTGACTCCGATGAAGTCATCGAACACATGATGCCTCCTGGAATGGCGGGTGAGGACCCGGACAGTGAAAGCCGAATATGCAGGCAGAAAGAGCAACTGAGGGAGTGGCTGCTGCAACAACAAACAGAGCTAGCCAGGGAGAAAGAAAGAGAGAAGAATGAAAAGTTGGACGATGACAAATTCAGAGTACATATCGACAATGTCGCTCTGGGGCTGGAAAACGCCGAGATGGAGAGGAGGAGGAAAAACGCCATGGAAATGAACGAGTTCAATCATGCTCTGGCTGTAGAAAAGCAGCGGCAGGAACGGGAACTCAAAGACGACCCCAAAGAGATACAGCCCAGTCAGTTGGGTGTCCCCGGGATTTTTCACAGCTATGATAGGAGGCCGCGTCCCGAGAGCTACCAGCAAATGAAGAAGTTCTGGAACCTTCAGATTCAGGAGAAAATGATGACAAAGTTAGAGGGGATCAGAGATATGCAACAACACGCTCGTTGGAGCTCCAACACGGCGCGTACGGCTCAGATCCTACAGAAGCAGCAGGAGCGGCACAAGAAGGAGCTGCGGCAAGAGCTGGACCACAACAACATCACCACCGCCGAATATGAAAGACGCAACAGACCCGACATTAAAAGAGGACGCATCGATGAAAGTTTCTTCGCCAAATTCAACACCTGCAGTCGCTGAAACTACACTCAGGACTCAAGACATCTCCACACATTCCAATGGAAAAATATGTAGCATTGCTGTTGCTAATAAGCTCAACTATCGTAGTAAAGAGACAGATGCTCAACCTTGCTCACTTTTATGACCCTTTTAGCTTGTTTGCGTTTCAACTCACATCAGTTCATGTCATTAGTTAAAAATATTCAATTGTAGTTTTTCATCAATCCGTTTTCTATACCTATTCTATATTCTGTACTTCTTATCCCTATTAGCATCACAAGCTTGCTGGAGCCTAGGCTTTTTATTTAAGTTCACACTTAATGTTTTTAACCTTTCAAATTAAAGACAGCCTAACCACACCCACAAGTGATACACATATTGTACAGCAAGATGCAGGAGTGGGGGCCAGCGTTGGTGACAAACTGCTGCTTCATAGGCCGTCAGGCTGACGGAGCTAGCATGAAAATGGCTAGGCTATAGTGTGACCCAAAACAGGTGGATACATTTTTCCTAAGGAGACTACACTATGTTCACATTCCTACTTTTGTTTATTTCTTTGTGCCATGAACGACAAAGATTGTCAACATATTACATTATAAACAATAAAAGTGTTAACGTGAATCGTGGTCCCCAACCCAAAAATTTACTGAAATCGTCAAACATTTAGATAATCTACATCCGTGCAAAAATATGTTGGCTACTAGCGATGTATTTATATTCAAATGTCATGATAATTACCATATTGTGGTAGGTTGGGAATATAAAAAAACAAAAAGCTACGTTATAAAAACTGTTAAAAAAAGAAAAAGAAAAAAATGCTAATTGACATGAATCAAGTCAGTTTGTGGAGGATCTCAAACATGTTACATTTCCCGTCATTTGACCATTAGCGTGGGTCTTAAATGTAGGTTGCCAAAACGTGCTTAGTTCAAAATGTATCTGCACTACTGAGCTAAGGTTCTGGAACTGCATAAATGGAACTGGTGTGTTTATTGCCACTTCGAAATAAAGTGAGAAAAGGTAAGCACTTAAGCAGTGTGCATATTTTTAATAGAATAACTTAAAATATCGGTATTATGGTATATCGTAGCGTGATGTTTTTCCAAATCGCCCAGCACTAGCCACAGTATACATGAGCATTCATCAATTCAGAGAACACTATAATTGCTGACAACTTGACTAAGCAATTTGACTGTCTTATCAGTACACAATGACTTGTCATTCTGACGGCACTGACATATTCAATGACACATTACTTTTGGCAGATGAACTAAGAATTCTGAGCAACAGTATGGCTTTTGCAAATATTACACAATATTTAGCTATTTGTATGATTTTTTTTTAAATGCACTTTCTGCTCTGCAAAATGTTGAGAATACATTGAGAAATTTACCCAAGTGACTGAGAAAGACTAAAAAAAATGTAAATGTTGAATCATAACTTATATGCAGGGTCCGCTATTGACCATTTGCATCGACGTCACATGATCACGTGACTGCCCTATGACAAACGGCGGAAGGAAATTATTGTTGAATGGAAGTGGATGGGGGGTTCGTGGGGGGAGCGGGGACTGTGGGCCGGTGGGGGGCCTGGTGGGCCTACCGTGACCCGTTCTGCTGTGTTGGGCTTGGGGCACAGGCCGTGTTGGGGTGGGGGCCACTCCTGCCTCGTGGGTTTGCTCTCCGGCCGGTGGCCCCTGCGGGGCCCGGGGGTTGTGCCTTGGCGCTGCCACGGCCTAGGGGGCCCTGGGGGGTTGTGCTTGCTCTGTCCTGGCCGGGGTCGACGGCTCCCCTCTTTGGTGGAGGTTTTCATGCATGCCAGATCCCCCACACCAGCATCTACCAAAGATAAGAGGAGTCCACGGGTATTCTCCATGATCAGGAGAGGGTGTCTCCACTTCAGTTTGCATCATTCATTTGCTCAAGTGGAGTGAGGAAGCCATTAAACTCTTTTGGGAAAAAAATATGTGAATGTGCTCCCTTGTCCAATTGATAAGTGATATAGTCTGATGGAAAACAAATAATTTTTCAGAGAGCCCAGAGTCAGACTACTGTATTTACATGTTGCAGTACCATCACTACTTTAATGTGACACCTTGACAGCGCCTCCCTAGGTACTCCTGCTCCCAGGCCTTTTCAAAGGGGATTCCTATTAGTGATGTTGTCATGAGTTTGGGCTGCAGTCATTTTTCCTTTGTCAGACTGACATTTTCATTGTCCGTGCTGATTCTGTGGCGCCATTGCAATCTGAATTTTCACTCAGTCATGTGTTTTCCCTGTGTTCACATGGGTTTTCTTTGGGTACTCCAGCTTCCCCTGACAGGCCTACTGTATTACAAAATAATGAATATTGGGTTAAATTTAAGTGAAGACTCTAAATCTGTGTTTCATAAACTTTATTGAGCTGAGGCACGGCACCTATTTTACAGTACAAAAATCTCACGGCATCCCACCAAAAATGAATACTAAAATAATGCTAATCTCATTTCAATGTACTCACAATTGACTTACTCAAGTGTGAAATGAACTGGGTCTGTTTAATTGAACATGACGCTGATGCATGCAAGAAGCCATCACTTACTCTGTTCTTTTAATGGCAACATATGATCACAGACAGGTTTTATTAAACCTTAGCATATAAATGTTTTGCATGTCACTATAGGTTACTGGCATAGGAAGATGAACAATAGTATATTTGTAATTCTTAAATGATAACTTGGGGACAAATTACTGTCATTAAAATTGGATAATTTCCCACTGTTATATATGGGTGTTACCTCACCCTCGTTGGCCTCGTACTGCTTGTTTATTTTAAGTATTGAAATGACAAACAGGAGTTCACTTCACACTCAACTTCAGACTAGAAACAACGGCAACTATAGACCAACAAAATTAAGATAGACAATACTATACCCACTACAATGACTCTGTGGAGTGGGTTATTCGCCTGACTTGTGCATTGTGGGTTCACTTCCCACTCAGTGACAGTACATATGTGTAATTGTGAATTGATGTCTCTCTCTACATATGCACCGTTCTTGATTGGCAACAAGTCCAGTGTCTGCCTGTCGCCCAAAGACAGCATGTCATGGCCTCCATGTCCATCAGGCCTAATATAGGGGGCTCCCCTTATGTCCAATTATATATAATTGCAAACTACCTAGCTGCAACTTTCAAATGTTTCTTCCAGCTCTTCAGTTCTCTTTGCACTTTTGCACCTCACTCATGTTGCTTCTTGCTGCGGGAGACTGTGCATACCTGCTGCCAACGGCAGTAGCAGAACACAGATAGCTGCTCGGTGATCGGGGAACTCCTCACACACACGGTGGATAATGGCGTTGACGGCGAGCAAGCGCTCCTTTAGGCTCCGTGTAGCAGCTTCCACCGATTGACTTGAGGAGGAGGACGGTCGATACTTTCCATCAGTCACCTCTTGGAGTTTCTTAGCCTTGCTCTGAAATTCCATCAGGTGGGCTTGGTCCTAGACAGGAAGTAGAAAAGATTGATGGACAATGAATATGATGCTTTCACTGGTTAAAAATGTGTCCAGAAAGCGTGGAAAACCCGGGAAATGTAAAGTGCCATGATTTAAAAAAAAGGTTTCCCAACATTTATTTAGCCAGGTCACACATTTTACATTAGAAACATCAATTTAAAAAAAATGTCAAAAAAGGGCTGTGTAAGAATAATATATTGAGATTATGATGAGCTTTAGTCACAAATTGTCTTAGTGTGAAATTTGTGCTTAGTTGCACAAAGCTATTTTTGTTAAATGAATGGCAACACACTAGTTGTATCTCCTGCCATCTAGTGGAAAAGAATGATTATTTGCAGAAATTACTTTTTTACAACAATGAAATAATTTCACATAGCACACCACAGGAAGTTGTCACTGCTGGGAAAACATTGACTGGGCATGGGAATGGCAGCCACATGGACCTGACTACACCAACAGTGGAAAACACCATCATATACTTTATTGTATTTATTTTGTACCGTACCCTGCCCTTGGCATCCTGGATTTGTGCCAGATGAGTCTCAAGGCCACCACTGGTGCCAGACAGTTCCATCAGCTGCTGTTTGTGATGTGCAACAATGTTGCTCAGATTCACCCGGCTCTCCTGCAGTTCTTTGACCTCCTGCTCCCACTCTTTGACCATCTTCAAAAGACACCATGTCGGGTAATGACGCAACAAATCATGTATACAAACAATAATAAGCATCACCTTTTGTGTTTCCTTTATTTTGCGCCGCAAGCCATCATTGATGAGATTGAGCTCGCCCCTGGTCATTTGCTTCTTAGCGCTTCGGGCCAGGGCGTCATTGCGCTCGATGATGTTTCCTCTCCTTTCCACGACTGTGACGCTCTCCCTCACGAGCTGCTCCCGCTGCTTCATCAGCTGGTTGAGCTGCCGCTGTTAAGCACAAAAAAAAAAAAAAAAAAAAACACCATCAAAGAAAACTAACCAAAACATGGTGATCAATACTCATAGTTGTTGAGACCCACACGTTTTTATTGTTGTATAATAAACGGTATTATAGAAATATATTTTACTGCAGTGGCCCCACTAATTTCATATATGTGCATTCACTGAACCTTTTGTAAGTGGAAAAATTATTTGTTTATTTGTTTGATTAAAAAAAATGAAATCATACAGTACCAAAAAACACATTCTATTCGTTTCAAAATGAACCCACCCTCCATCAGTTTTCGTCAACACACATTTTTCCCCAAACAAAAACTCGACTACAGTAATTTCTGGACTGTAAGGCGCACCTGACTATAAGCCGTGCTAGCTAAATTTGAGGAATACTTGAGTGTGTTACACTTATAAGCCGCACCCAGCTGTAAACCGCATGTGTTTTAATGTTACCGCACCGGGTTCCCGCTTTCTTTTCTATAATGAGGGCGTAAATTGTCTCGCTCTTGTCCTGTCTCTCCTACTGCATTTGGGCTCACTTGGTTTGGTTTGCTCTGCCTGACGCTCTTGCGCTTCCTTTATAGTGCGGCCTCTTGTGATCTGATAGATAAGCCACATCTTTGTATGAGCCGCAGGGTCGAATGCAAGTGAAAAAAGTAGCGTCTTATAGTCCAGAAATTACTGTGGCACTAGACTAAAACACTCATTAATAAACAATAACTGGGATAAAATCAGTATGCATTTGTGTCAACTAATGAAGATAAGATGAAAATGTACTTCACTTAATAAAAACTGGAATAAAATCTGTGGACATTTTAGTTCATGAACAAAGATAAAACGAAAATGATTTTGTAAAATCCCGTCTCTGCTAATTTGTGACACTGCACAGTGACACGCCCCTTTTCAAATCTGCAGCTACCAAGTGCAACATGCACAAACACATCGGATAGACAGGAGGTGCATTCACAGTAAATGAAAAAAAAAGAGAGAGTAAATTATAGTTATAATGTAACATTAATCCAATGTCTATAACGTTCCAACAATAATGCTAACACTAACTAATGCTGGCTAACTTATTAGCACATAGCATGGAACCATAGTAGCCTTTGTAATTGTGTGTGAAGTTGTTTTTCATTATTAAGATGAGAGAACAATTCATGTGAAATAGTTTTTAGATCTGAAATGCTCAACATTATCTGCTGACAAAAAAATATACAGGGGTAAAATGATTATCTATTAAAACGATGACAGTTTTTGTTGACTAAAACTAGACAAATACTAAAAAAAAATAATATTTCTAAAAGTTGACTAAATAAAAACGGGATGAGGCTGACTAAGTTGGCTGACTAAGTTGACTAAATAAAAACGGGATGAGGCTGACTAACTAATGCTGGCTAACTTATTAGCACTTAGCATGGAACCATAGTAGCCTTTGTAATTGTGTGTGAAGTTGTTTTTCATTATTAAGATGAGAGAACAATTCATGTGAAATAGTTTTTAGATCCGAAATGCTCAACATTATCTGCTGACAAAAAAATATACAGGGGTAAAATGATTATCTATTAAAACGTTGACAGTTTTTGTTGACTAAAACTAGACAAAAAAAAAAAAAAAATAATCTTTCTAAAAGTTGACTAAATAAAAACGGGATGAGGCTGACTAAATTTGATTAAAATTAACAAGCGTGATTGAAATTGGACTAAATTTAAAAACGTCTGATGAAATTAACACTACATCTGTTGCACACAAAAGCACTATGCTCAAAGAGCAAAACCATCAAAACGTGACTTCCACACACAAAACAATGAATATTTATTGCAAATAAATGTGACCTTTGCTGTGGCCTTAAGAGACAAATTCCCAAATGTGTGGCAGGTGCCATTCACATACCGTTTTCGCAACAAAGGAAATAATTGTTTGCAAAGATATGTTGTAACATATGTCACAAGTATTTCAAGGCCTTTCTGAGCAATAAGAGGCTATTTTAAGATTTAATGACACCTACAGGTCAGGTTGAGAGCGTTAGAAAATGCAGCACTGAATTTGAATTATTTCACCGTGGTATTCGTCATTGACATCTACCGTCAACCCACAAAACATGAACAGCTTTTTCATCAATGCTCATGCACGTGTATCAGGCGATCCAGTACAGTACCTCCATACGGTGAACATCATCCTTCATGATCTGCATGTCTCCATGACTCTCTTCCACAACTAAACGTGTCTCTTTCATCAGTTGTGTCTTCTTTTCCCACAGCATGATCTGTCGCCTGTCAAATAACACACACGACAGATGTTTAGTGAATAATGCATGCGTTCCGGAATCACACGTCTACTTGATTAGAAAGATATGTGAAGTCAAATTGAGCAAACAACTGACTCAGACTCCATCAAACTGCTGAGAAGTTTCTCTTTTTCCCCCTGGGTCTTCTCCACTTTCAACTCCATCTCTATAGACTCCCGCTCTGCCTCCTGATCACAAATATTACAAAGCATTCATATTTAGCGACACCAGTTATACAAAAACATGAAGACTGGTGTGTCAAAAAGTGGGCGTATGCCTTGAGTTTGTGAAGGAAGTCAGTCTCCATCATGGCGTTCTCCTGCTCCAGAGCTTGGCGAAGCTGCGTGTTCTTGCTCAGAAGAGTGTTGAGCTTCAGCAAATCTCTTTGAAGCATCTTATTGCTCTTCTCCACCTCATTCTCCTCACGGTGCAGGACTTCAAGCTGGCCTGGTGGGGTTGAGCGAGTGTTACAACTCAAGCGTTACCTTTGAGGAATTTGAGTTTATTCGTAAAAATGTGTCATCAAATATGGAACATACGCTCCAGATAAATCTTCTTCTGACAGATCACAGTGCATTTTGCCTGAAGTTTGTTGTATTCCTTGTTGTGTGCCTGAATCTCTAGGGCCAGTCCTACAAGCGTTCCTTGATGCTTCAGCCACAGCTGCTGATCAGTCTTGATTTTTTCTGATAATTCCTCACTTTGACTCTTTATTGCCTCAATCTTGATTTGCAGCGGACTGAGGTCTTCATGCTGGGAAAACAGACACACACACACATTTCAAATTTAATTTCTGTCAAACTAATTCATATCAGTGTAAAATTATAATGAAATACAATGAATGAGAAACTAATGAATTAAAAAGAAGCAAGGGGAGAAAACATCGCTTAGAAGCCAATCTATAATAGTGAGTATTAAGAAATCATTTAAAAGATGAAACCGATCCTGCCTTGTCTCAGGTGCACAGGTGGGTCATTCCAAAGTCGAGGGACTGATGGAAAATGCTCTGGACAACCAGAGGGCCCTCATCCAAAGATCTGAGACTCATAGGTGGTTAAAAGTCCGGATAAGTAGCATACGTGCTTTAAAAGTAATCAGTAGAATCTTAAAATCAATTGTAAAACAGACTGAGAACCAATGAAGTGATGCAAAAATGTGGGTTTTGTGATGCCACCTCTTGGAATTAGTGAGAGGCCTATCTGCTACATTCTGAACCAGCTGGAGGCGAGAGTGAGTCAGTTGCAATAATCTAACCTGGAGAAAACTAAAGCATGAATCAAGCGTTCTAGGTCGGGTTTGTCTAGTATTGATTTTATCTTGGCCATGATGCGTATATGAAGGAAATGTGATTGGACGACTTTATTGATATGGGTTGTGAAGGTAAAATCTGAATCCAAGCTGACTCCTAAATGTCTGGCTGTGGAATTGACCAGTTCATCAGTGAATGAACCAAACTAGATTGATTGATTAGTATTATTTCAGAGTGAGGAAGTTATGAGCCATCCAGCAACTAATTTTTTTTTACAGTAGCCAGGCTAAACAAAGAAGGATTCCTTACCCCAGTACGCGCTGTGATGAGATCCTTTTTTTTGTTGTAGTTAGCGATTGTGGTCTGTTTCTGTGTGATAAGTGCATCATTGGAAGCACTTTCAGCCTGGTTAGATGCGACCATTTCGTTGTACTTTGTGATTTCCTCATTGAGTTCCTTCTGAGATTGGGCCAAGTTTCCCAGTTTCTCGTCAATCACTTTACTTTCCACCTTAGCCGCCATTACCTCACTCTCCAAATGCCATAGCTGATAGACCTAATAGGAAACAAAGAATTGTGATGTCATATTGGTGAACAGTTGTAGAACACAAAGACAGTAATGAATGTTAAGAACAATACATGGGTAGGGAAACGGCATATGGTAGGAGACGCTATTTTTAAACCATATTGGGTATTGTCCAGGTTAGAGCGGGGACGTCTAGTCGCCCTATTTTAAGGGATTAAAATGATCATATTTACAGCAGTTTAAAATAAAACATTTTTTAAAACATAATTGGCCTTGCATTGGATTAATGACTTTTTTAAACCAACACATTTATTATGGATAACTTCTAGTAGACTCTACACTGTCCTTTAGGAAACACATTAAAAAAAGTGACTAACTCAGTCAAATACAACCTGGCAAACCTCAGACAGATAAGGAACTCATTACCAACCGCGCAGTGCTGATGTTTTCACACTGTATGATCCTTTCACATACTGTATAGACTACTGCTTAACTAGCTGGTCTCTGGCATGTGCTTCTGGACTCAAACCAATAGAATCTCTATAAAAAAAACCACTGAAGACTCTGGACAAAAATCTTCTCTCATATCACATTGGCAGTGTTCTCAAAAAGCACAACTTTTTAAGCTTCCATAGCTTTAGGACTTTAAGATTTGCCTGCTTTGCTTTATATATCCAGTAAGCGTCCCCATGGTCTTGCTCCATAGCACTCAAAGAATAAAAAAAAATTAAAAAAAATTAAAAAGAAGGTCTGTGAGAGGCATGAACACCAGGGCTTGTGACAGACTGTGAGATTCCCCACAGGCGCACAGCGTTTTGGGAGGAATGTGCTATTGTGGGGGATGTGGGGTGGTCAGGGATAGTCTGCCTTGCACAATTCGGGAATGTCCCACATACTCTTTCTTCAAAGGACAATCAGAAGTGTGACCATTAACTCTTTTTAATATTGTTTTGTTTTTATTTTGTCGTCTTAGCATTCTGTTATTTTATTTCAATGCTCTTATCTGTTTTATTTTGACTTTGTATTTAGTGCTTTTGATGTATTTATGTATAGGGGACTACAGATGCAAATTATCAATTGCTGTTAGAATCTGGCATATTTACAACTTAATTTGTTGTTCATTAATGTGCAATTTCCCTTTCAAATAAAATGAAATGAAAATGACATTTTAAAGTCAGAAGTCAAGGAAAAATAGTAGCAAGGCACTTGTCAGTGAAATCCATTTCCATCAATACATAAAATGATTCAGCCTGAATCTGTTTCAAGGTGCTTGAGTTTGACACCTGTGGCCTAGCTTTAATTGGACTTCCATACCTCCGTAGCCGGTTATAATTTTAAAATGGAAATGATGTGGGAGTTTGAACCTGAACTTGCAAATGTAACCATGACAGCCCCAATACCAAAGATGCTTCTTGAAGGTTTACCTTCTCTTTCTTGAGTGCCGCTTTGTTGTTGGTAATTCGCTGGTAATACTGAGCAGCCTTTTTGTCCATGAGTTTCTGCAGCATTTGAGTCGTGATGCAGTTTTCTAACTCCAGGTGTTTATCGTTCATTTTCTCCAGCTTTCGCCTCTGATCAGTCACCTCGGCCTGAAGAGTGCTGTTCTCCTACGAAATAGAGGACAAGACATTCATTCTCTGGCCAATCAAGTTACAGTTGCCTCATCAGAAGTCTTCCGTCAACCTTGGTGAGTTGTTCCAGTGTCCGCTCTGTCTGCCCAAGAGCACGGAGGTAAGTGCTGTACTGGGCCAGCAGATTTTCATGCTGGCTTTGATTCTGACTGATCATCTTTTGGGAGACATCGCAATCCATCTGGGTGCAGTTAAACAGCATGGTCAGAGTCTCACTTTCCTCCTGTAGCTCAGAGATGGATTTCTGTATGCCTTCAATCTCTCTGTCCAGCACAATCACTTGGTGCTCAGCCATGCTGTGGACAACACAAGTACCGGTAACTGAATGAGAGAAAATAAAGCATGGTTTAATTTTCGTGTTGGTGTTGTGTGAGCAGTAGTTTTGTGTATTTTATTTCTTTTCCACTACAGAGGAGACCATCAGTCACGCTTTGCCAAAATAACTTCGGGGAATTCTACATCAATACATTATTGCTATAGAATCCTCACCGAATAGCCTCCTGCATTGCTCTGAAGTCTTCATCTCGTCTCCTCAAATCCACCAGGCTCCTGTTCCACTGCTGTAAAAGATGTTTCTGTGACATCGCCAGAGACACCATTTGCATTTCCGCCTAAATACAAACAAACACGCACACACAAAATGATACAACAATACGGTCAAAACAGGGTTGTTGGCTGCATTTTCACACTTTCAGATTAACCTCTGATTTTTCTGTGATCTTTAATATCAAGTCAGTGACATTGAGTAGAACATGAATCTGATAAAAAATAACATTGGCCAATCAAATACTTAGTCAACCAAAAACCTCCATCATGACATCAGCACATCAGTGCAGTATACAACATGACCTTTACTGGTTGAACAAAGAATATTATTTGTTTTAACTACAAACTGATGATCCTGCATAATAATAATAATGAATTTACAGCCCACAATTGTAAGTATGTTGTGCAGTATATACCTCAGAAAGAGCCTCTTTGGTTGCTTGTGTTGTTTCTGCTTGGGCTTTGGTCTGGACCTCATACATCTCCTTCTGTTGTGTCAGTCTCTCCAAGCTCCTTGTGAGGCGCCCCACATACATATCCTGTTGGTGCACTCATTAAAGTAAATCACTCAAGCCCGATCATGGATGGAGCAGATTCTGTATATTGTATTTACACCTGTTTGAATTTCTGCTCTTCGACTTGGGACTTCTTAGCTGCTGTTTTGCGTGTGACTTTTCTCATGGCTTTCACATTAGAATGCAGATCTTCACTGACTTCTTCTGTGAAGTTGAGGTGTGATCGCAGTTTGTCGAGTTCTGTTTGTAGGTTGGATACTACGGATAAGAAAAATGCACATTTTTAAAATTAACAAATTTACTCCCAGCCATTCTCACTGAAGCAACCCCCTTTGCTGCCGTCTGTTTTACTGGATTTTGACTGATTTTGCAAGGCCCACAGAATATTGTGTTCTATTGCTATTAAAATATGGAACCTACCAAAAGAAAAATTTTAGTCTCTTCGTTCATCAGACAATAATTATATTTCTATCTGTTTCTGTTTCGCAGCAATTAGCATTAAAATATAACTAAGTTTCATCATTATTCACAAATCTGTTTAAAACTGTGGGGTAAAAGAGCTTCTTCCAAAATGGCCCTGGTTGATCTCTTATACTCTGCTGCCACCTTTTGTAATAACTACCATTGCTTCAAGCATTCTCTTCAGTTCAGAGACTGCATCAAAGCCTTCTGTATGCTCTGGCATAAAAAAAACAAAAAAAAACATTTAAACACGCATAAATACGTCTTTGGGAGCATGATAATATTTAAAATAGAACATATTTATACTTTTTTTGGGAGCAAATGAGTTAAGCTGCTTTGAATATTTGCAGCACGGTGACCGGTTGGTTAGCACGTGCTTCAAAGCTAAAGTTCTGGGTTAAAATCTCGGCTTAGGCCAACATGTGTCAGCTTCAGAAAATTGTGAGCAACTGTGACATCATTTTCAGCTAACAGCAAGCGACAAAATGGCTGCTCTCTGAGATGGATGAAAACAGGTGGATTTTGCTGTTTAACTTATATTGCCCAAACACAATAATTATTATTCGGAATATCGCAATACAGTGGGAGAATATTGTACATCAAGGAGATAGAAAGGCATTTGCCAAATATGATCATAGAAGATATTTATCAGCGCAATGGGAGCATCTCACCATTAGCCCTTGTCTTGTTGCACTGGTTGGTAGTGCTGGACTGGCAAGACTTGACTGCCTCAAGTTCATCTTGTACCTGCCGATGTTTGCCTTCAGCCAAGAGCTTGGTCTGCTTTTGGCCATCAAGTCTTGTCTGAAGTCGTTTCAGCCTCTCCTGTTCCCTGTACAACTGTACGTATATTTCTTCTGTTTGCCTCGCCTCTGCCTTTTCAATTCCCACCTGCACAGGTCACAGAAACCACACACGAGAGCCTATAACTGAGGTCAGCAACCTTACTGTCAAAGGAGTCATTTATGGTCAAATACATTTAAAAAAAAATCTGTCTGGAGCCGTAAAAACCTTTGAACATTATGATGAATGAAACAAACGTTTGTTAGTGTTAGTCTAATATACTGAGGGGGCAAGAGCTAACTAGAGCTGCAACATAAGAGGAAATATGCAGCATCCAATACTTTGACATTCATTTTCTTCCACGTTGTCTTCTGTTTTAGGATTATTATTTTTGTAGCGTTTGTAATTTTTCACTTAGTTTTTCATGTATTTTTAGACTTTTCTGCCTTTCTGCCCAATTTCTTAAATTTTTAGCAATTTAATGAACATACCTTTTTGCTAGCAATTTTCTGAAAATTTTCAGCAATTTTGTGTTTATCATATGGTAATTTTCTGGATTTCTTCTTTTGTTTTAGGACATTTTATAGTTACTTTTTGATTGTTATTTTTTGACTTTTTGGGCAATTCCAAATACATTTTATGGTCATCTTCTGCCTTTCTTGTTTTGTTTTTGGACATTTTATGGTTACATTTTAATGTTTTCTTCTCTGCCTTTTTAAAAATACATTTTTCTGACTTTTTTGGGGCAGTTTCGTGTACATTATTTGGTCATTTCTGCTTTTCCTCTTCCCTTTTGGACATTTTATGGTCACATTTTTGATAAGTTAAGGTTTTTTTTTTAAATATATATTTTTAAACTTTTTCACATACTTTTCATCTCTCTTTTTCTGACAACTTACAAATTTGGACTCTGACATTTTTTGGAATATTTAATTATTCATTTTTAAAATCAAAATAATTAATTTGAAGAATATTTTCTCAAAAAAAAAATGAAGAAAAAAATATTAATTTCTTTCTTTCTTTCTTTTTTTTTTAAAGAGATCCACGGGGAGCCACAGGAGAGGGACTATAGAGCCACAGGTGGCTTCGGAGCCACATTTTGCAGACCCCTGGTCTATAAATATCCCATGAGTGATCTGAGAAATGTTAACAGTAAGTGTATGTGCACTACACATTATCAATCTTAGGCTCCCAGCATAAAAAGGCAGTACGGTATAATCTAACCTCTTCCCTTAGATCCAGTTTGAGCCTCTCCAGCTCCTTGATGAGTTGATTCTTCAGTGCAGCTTGCTTCTTTGCAACCAGAGGCTGTTGGCGGATCAAACACCAAATGTGAATCAACCTGGTCACATATGCAAGACATCCAAAAGCAAATCTGTCTCTGTAGAGCGGTGATTCCCAAACATCCTCATTTCAGTGCACTTTTTGTGAGGTGAGAAACACTACTGCAGAGCATCAAAATAGAGTTTTGCAAAATGTGTGACCACTGATTTTATTAGATGTTTGAAGAAAATTTGAAATGAAATCTACAATGAAATGAATATATTTGTAGAAAATTTAAGAAACTACAAACATGTTCAGCATCAAGAACAATGAGTTCGTGCTCCTCCTCCTCCTCCGGTGGTTCTTCTTCCATGTCCTCTGATGAGTTTGGAAAGTGGCTCGGTGACCCAACCTGGGAAATATTGTCCTGCTCTGATACACAAAAAAAAAGCATTGTACTTTTTTTTTTTAAGACTGTACTTCAGATTCATACAAAACTCAATTGTGCTTCTTAATATGCCCGTATTGTATACTGTACTCTATTTGAAAGTAGCTCACACTGGATCTGTGTGGAATTTGCAATTTTATACTACAATGTTCTTCTTTTACAGCCCAAATTTATGTTATATGAAACAGACCAGTATGTTTACTTGCAGCAGGGTCTCCATCAGCACCAGTGTTGTCAGCCTGAGACTGTGGGCCCACACCAACAGGTTCCAATCTTGGCTGATGTGAGAACAATTAAGGCTTCAGTGATTATTATTTTTGATTGAATTGTTGAAATTGATTACATTATCTTCAAACTGGTTTCTTGTCGGTTCCGCACATTTACGTGAGGAGGAGGAGACATCTTTTTTCCAACGGAGTTTGCTTCTTGTTCATTGGCATTGCCATCAAGCAGCTCGGTTTGTTCCTCTTCTGCCTCCACCCACCCCTCCCCGGCTGCTAATTGTTCTTCGGCTCTCTGCATCGAGACTGATAGTCAGCAACAAAACCACATTAGTTACGTTAACTCGCAATAATTCTTGGGACACTGTGTAATAAATAACCAGCTAGTGCAGTTTTTCTAGCCTAGCAGACTATGGTCACAATTTAACGTGGCTTTCAGCGAGTAGTCACAACCTTACGCGCAGGTCATTCCAACATTAAACAAACTGACACGCGTATTTAGTATTCATTACATTGGCGACTTACCCCCTTAAACCTGACTCAACCGAATTTCACTTCCACTGCACTGCCGCAGACCACAAAAGGGTTGCCTGGCAACCCTAAACTTCCGCTGGAGGAACTGCGTGTCATTTGTCTCTCGCAGTTGAAACCACAAGGCAGCCATCTTACGTTGCCACCGGTACTGACAACTTCTTGTTTTTAACGCCCCCCCCCCCCCCCCCGCTGAAAACAATTTTATTTTTTATTTTTTTTAATTTATTTTTTTTTCTCAGGAAAGCTCAGTATTGTTCATTCGATTTGACATCATCATTGCTCTCCTTTTTTTTTTTATAAAAAAAAATATAAAAATAAAAAATATATATATTTTTTATTTTATATATATACAGTATATATTTTGTATGTGCGTGTGTGTGTGCGTGCGTGCGAGCGTGTGTGTGTGTATTCATCAGTTCACCTAAAGCCTATTAAAAAAAATCCCATACTAATAATATAATATAATAATAAATTGCCAAATGCAGAAACATCAATGTAAGTTATCACGATGTGGTGGCTCTCGCTAACAGACAGAATTAAGTAACCAGAATTAGGTTAAAAAATCCTATATACGTAGACCATGTTTCTATAAATTTTGATATTTGGTTTTTATTTGAGGCAGATATTTTTTCCATTAAAATGTGATTTATGAGGAGGTTAGACCATTGGTCGATATTCAGAGTTTGTTTATTTTTCCAGTTAACAAGAATTGTTTTTTTTTTTGCGATAGTAAGGGCTACAAGTGTAGATTGAAATTGTTTATGTGGTAAGTCAATTGTTGTCAGGTCACCTAGCAAACACAAGTTTGGAGATAAAGGTATCCTACAGTCCAAAATAGCGGAAAATTTTTCTAAGACTTTAGTCCAGAAATACATAACCGGAGTACATAACCATAAAGCATGAACATAAGTGTCTGTAGTGTTTTGTAAACATTGGAGACAAATGTCGGAGTCTGAGAGTCCCATTTTCTTCATCATATATTGAGTAATGTATGTTCTGTGAATAATTTTATATTGGATAAGTTGTAAATTTGTGTGTTTTGTCATTTTAAATGCGTTTTCACAAACTTGAATCCAAAAGTCAGATTCCGGTGCTATAGACAAGTCTGTCTCCCATTTCGAGATGGGTAAAGACATTTTATCAGTATATGAAAGTAACTTATATATTTTTGAAAGTTTTTTTGTTGTTGTCGGGGAAAGCTTGTTAATATCTTTAGCTAAAACAGGCGGTTGGAGCGTACCCTGAAGTGTTGGAATTTTTTCTTTATCATATTTTTAACTTGTAGATAATGTAAAAAAATTCAGTTTTTTATTTTGTATTTTTGGAGCAAGGATGTATATGATATAAACATTATCCGAGAAGAGATGGTGGAGATGTGTAATTCCTTTCTGCTCCCACACACCTAAATAAAACGGTTGGTTGTTAAGTTGAAAGTCGGGGTTATGCCATAGGGGAGAAAGCCCACAGGGCTCCACTTGGGCTTTTGTAAAACAATTTTATTAATGCGTGATTTACGACAGCATCCTCCTTGTATGGAGTATTGAGAGCTTCCCTAAAAAAGAGCTAACTTCACTGTTTGCATCGACCATTCAGATTACTTTAGCTCAATATGAATCGTGACTCATAGGTTAGGTTCACATTAATTTTTTTCCTCTTGATTTTGGTGATGATTGGTCGTAGTTTTTTCTGACATTATGCTGTTTCTCTTTGGTGAGTGCTTATAGGAAAATTATTACAAAATTCTGTGGTGATCTTTCTATTATTCTCAGAAGTTGGGCATGGATTTTGGTGAAGATTGATTACGTTTTTAGACATTAAGTGCTGTTAAGTTTATAGCGGTTTTAGACTGTTCAGTGTTCCCCATGCTGTTTGAATGTTGGGTTAGCTTTTATCTTATTAAAACGTATTCTTATAGCTTTGCTAACGTTGTGAACCAACTTGCTAAATTAAATAAATGAAAAAAATATGCATACACACACATGAATGTTTTTTTTGGTTTTTAAGACTCAATAATTTTTGAACACCAGAAGCTGGTGGGTTTACATTCGCCAATCATTCGTTTGCAAACAACACCAAAACAATTCTTAAAAGGCCGTGCGGAGAATATCTTGCTTGTCCAAGTATGTTGTAGTCATTGTTAATCCTTTCGAGGTTAGTCCCTCCATGTCGCTTCTGTCTCCGTCTTTCCATGGTCCGCCTCATTAAAAGCCAAGATCTCAATCATGATGTGACCCACGGTTGACTTTAGTTATGTCATGATGCCGTCATCCACTGAAGTTGAAAAAATAACGAGCCCCGACAGAAAAAGTGACGAGTAGAAAATACACAGTACACTGTATATGATTTCAAATGTAGGTTGGAAAATGAATTGGCACATAAAAAAAAACGCACGTATAAAAATACTTACAGTACAAAAGTAACAAAATACTTCATTACTTCTGACCATTTAATGGTGTGTCTACACATGTAGTGAAGTTACCAAATAACAGTAAATAAGAAAATTGTACTTTCTACTCTACTAAGCTGAAAATCTACATTATCAATGTGTTGCTATTCTTTTACTGAAATTACTAATAGGCAGGGACAGACAAGCAATGGTTATTGGAGCAATGTATTAAAGTCTCACGTCTAAATTCAGAACCTTTAATGTTGAGGCAGAGGCACAAAAAACAATAGAATTGTTCCAATAAAAACGTTTTATCGATTGAGATTTATTTTGCTCCATAAATAAGGCAGATACACACTCACCGAATTTGGCCTTAAAAATTGCACATCCATTTTAACACGTCAGTAATAATTCACAGATACAAATAGCCGTGATCTTCATACACCCTCAAAATCGTGATTCTATTAATTCCAAAGTAGGCAAAAACAAAAGCCACATGCCACCTCATGTAAAAACAAAACAAAAACAACAAAAAGCTACCAAGGCATACTGGTAAACAATCACATCAAAATATCTACTGTGTTGCAGCCCATTAGTAATCTTACAATAATAATAATGAAAAAAACAACAACACATAATTCCTGTAAACAATGCTAAATGTGTTAGCAATTAGCAATTGCAGCTAACAGTACATTGCAATGAAAGTGTCTACCATTTAGAAGAGATGAATGGCACTTTACGCCTAATGATAGGACTTTGGTTAACATTGGAAATATGATGCTCCCCCTAAGTCAAGCCTATACATTCTTGGCAAGGGACGCTTTGCAATAGAGTACCTTAGAATCATCAAAGTATGGTCAAACTTAAATGACATGTCTACAAATGGTGAGTAGAGCTCTCTGCAAGCATGGCCATTCATGTTAAAGTTGTTTGAATCAATTTACATCCAACGCTTCCGTGTTTGTTAAATATAAATCCTGCAAAGTTAATTACGCCACATTAATTATTCAGACATACTGCAAATTGTTTTATCACAAGAATTTGAAAACTCTTCTTCGTGCAGTCACTTGCATACCTCAATCAAAATGTTAGATACTGTTCATTATAACCTTAAAAACCCAAATAATTCACGCATACATTCAATAGATCTGTTAAACAACAAACATCTCTGTAGATCTCCTCCACATCATTCATTAGTCAACGCAGCATTTTTATCATTGCACTTGTGTTCACTTGTACGTATGGAATGTACACAGTAAATTGTAATTTTCTGCCCTTGAGCATTATTTCCATACAGACATGGATAAAGGACATTATTGGCATAAAAAGTGGCATTCAGGTTGTAGTCAACAGCACAAACAAATACTGTTATTTAACATGTGATCAATAACAATCTGAGCTTTTACCTGCTTACATTTGAGTTAACCCTCAACACCTGACACACAATCTGTGGCCTCAATACAGTCTTTATTATTTGGAGGCCTTAAGACATCTGGTGAATGCTTCTATAATTGTAGCGCAATAAGGAGGTCATACGTTGCACCCTAAGAGCTAAAACCAAGCCATTCTATCATTAGTGCATTTTTTCTTAAACCTTCAAAGACATGACAAAGGCTAAAAAATTGAGCAGCACATACCTTCTCATTAGTGACAGTATTCATTTAACTATCTTGTTTGTTTAAGTTCTGTATTGGTTGGGTGATGAGTATTCACACAGTGTGGGTTTACTTCTGTCAGAAATTTCTCTCCTATCAACGTTAGCCCCAACGTCCATTTTGAGTTATCTGTACAGTATTTTTTGTGAATACTGTAAAAAGTTATTTTTGTGGCTAACTGGTGCTGTCCTTCTCCAGGTGAGATGGATCTTGGTGTACTGCAGACCAAGCCAAAGGTCCAGCAGCACTTCGTTGGTCCATGGCTGAGTGCATGATAGTCAGCCACACATCGTCCATGTTTGGCATTACAAAAATTTTCTGAAAGAAGCAGAGAAAGAATGATGATGACAGGTTAGACCTAATTACTGTTTATGAATTTTGACTCGTGTTAAAAAAAAAAAAGAAAAGAAAAAAAAGAAATCTGCATTACCTCATTCATCCATATTTGGAAACATTTTTTTTCCCATGAAAACAAAAAACTTCCATGGCCTAAGTGACACAATTATGAAAATATCTCTGTGGCAAGCAATCAGGTAAACCAAGGAAAAGCTAAACACATCCAGACTGGCCTCTGCAGAACAGAACTCTAGTGAAGCCTAGCATAAAGTCAATAGTGGAGTTTCTATCTTTTGTCTTACAAAAAAGTACACCACAAACCAAAGAAAAAAAAACACACCACATGCTCTATGCACTGCAAGATCACGTGACCAAATCCGGAAAACAGGTTCCTGTGTATGTCGCAATTATTAGCAAGACAGCAGCGTTATAACAAAAAAAAAAAAAAAAACTTTATGGCTGAGGTCTTTGGACAGAAGTTAAATACATATATACATTTATTTATAATTCAAAAAATATATGATAAATGGGGCAGCACAGTGGATGATTGGTTAGCACATTGCTATTTGTGTAGATATGCATTTGTATAATTAGGAAATAAAAAAATTAAACTAAATTGTAAGCATTCATAATTTAAAACTAAATCTTTACACAAATTATTCTGTTCATTTTGTGCACCAACTGCCAACTCATATTGGCCATTCCTAGTCAGCACTTCCAAATTAATATAATAAAAATGATTGACAGAAACATGCAAACTATTCAGTGATGACTTTCAATGCACCCAATATGTACAGTCTAGAAACTAGATTTGCAAACAACATTATCAGGCCAAATCCTCTAGGCTCTTTTCTGTCCACCATGCAGGAAATACAGTAAGTTGTTGCTCACTTTAGGACCACTCTTGCTAGTCTCTTTTTCGGAAAAATCTAAATGCTATGCAACAATTTAACATACGGCACATCAGTACCTGAAGCTCCCGTTCCAGTTTTTTCTCGATCCAATCAGTGACATGAGCCAGAGTGACTTCTCTTTCTCCCAGTTTAGGTCGCGCCTTCATTTCCAAGTGAGGGGGCTTCCTAAAGCCATACCTGAAAAACATTCCCAAACATCCGGGAAAAAAACATACACACAGTTTACGTTGACTTCAAACACAAGGCCAGATAACTCACTGCAGTTTTTACATTTTCAGTGCACGACAATCATTTCATTGAAAATCTTACCAGATCCTGTCAGTGGGCGGGGGAGGTATATTGACAGCAAGCGTTCCTTGGAGTTTCTGTAACTCCACTGTTAGAAGGAGAGGCGTGTTTGACACCTCCTCCATCTTCTTTTTGATAAACTCTGTCTCCGTGGCTTTCTGGAAGTATTTGGACTTTGTGATCTTGTCGACAAAGCGCATGATTTTGCTGGGTTTGTGACCTCCAACAAAAGTATATCTAGATAAAATCACAAGATAACATGTTAAAAAATATGATAGTCATTTTTCTTACTTTGACTTTTGGTCCCTTAATATAATGGGAGGCATACTGTGTCAAGAAATTGTTGTGTATTTCCTACATTATTCACCTCGAATGTAAATACCCTGAAATTAAAGCTGAAAGTTTGCAGTTAAAGCCCATCTTTTTTGTTTAATTGCAAATGCATTGGGGTGTTGTTAAGTGCAAAAATAAAAAAAGAGAGAAAGAGATAATTGTGTTCATGTCTCAATATTTATGGAGTCCAGTGTATGGACCTGACTGTATATGATGCGAATTTAGAAAGAAAAGTTGCTTTAAGGTTCATTTTACAGATCAGATTACAGACCAGTACAAACAAGCACTTTTCTCCAGTCATTGAATTGAACGCAACTGGACTGTTCCGGTTATCTAAAGACATTTCGCCTCTCATCCGAGCAGGCTTCATCAATTCAGACACATAGACAAGACATGTCTAGCCTGACAGCTCCCAGGCATGAAAATAAAATGAAACGGGCACCTTGTATTTAATTTCCTAATCCCCAGCAGTATAGTGCCCAAAAGCAAAAGGGGGCAATCACTAAAGTAGAAAAAATGAAATAAGAAAATCATGATCTCTTCTTAATCGGTATAACAGAATAAGGTGCCCAACACAAGCTTGTTGTAGCACATTTGATACATTTAGTGACCCTTTCTCACCCTTCTGCTCCAGGGACTTCATTTGATTGCTCGGTGGCATCTTCTTCATCCGATGAGCCTGCACTGGAAGACTCCTCGTCGCTGTCAGCCAGGCAGTAAGTTCGGGGTCTAAATCTATAACAACACCAACAGACATACAAATTAATTAGTGCAAGCCCCCTTACTCACATGTCACATCTGCACATGGCTTGTGCAAACTGCAAACCCATAACATACTTCTTCTGCATGTGACTTCAAAAAATGTACTGGAACATTGTAGATTAATTAGGAGTTGTTTATTAACACACAATATTATTCCTCTACATTTCAGAAGAGTTCTAGAAAATAATGCTATTGCACTTATAGATATTAAATTCCACATCCCAAGGTAGACAGGTATAGAGTGTTGAAAGTGGTCAATCGGCACTTACCAATAATAGAAATGTATCCATTTAACAGCAGCATAAAAGCAGAGTCCAAGAAAAGTAGAAAAAAGGAAGAAAAGATATAGAAAAACCAAGAAAAACAGGTGAGATTGTTTTGACAAAACGTGAGCAGCATTTCATAAAACCCCCATAAAATCAAACACAGAAACAACCGAGGGCCGAATCCACAAAAAATGCGCTACGTCCGCTGATAGTGCCATTAATTGCTCTTCATTTGCACCTGCAGTATGCTCCGTCTTAACATCCTATTAACAAAGGTTATTGCTCTATATTATATACCAGTGCAAACACGCCCACAAAGTTTGACAGCGGAGTGCAGTTTGCACCTGATTTACCACACATGGCAATGATGGATTTGCGCCAAGAACACCATGGCAGAACAAATGCAGTTAGGAAGTAAAGATGAAAGGATCAGAACGCAATCTTAGACCGAGGAGATATGAATGGGACTGTCAGAAAACAATTTATGGACGCAGGACGTCATGTCTTGTATATTGCAAAATCCCCCACACCCATGGCGAGTCGCACTCCACGCACAGTGCGTTATCTGCGTGTATAAGGAGGCGGGCGTCTCTGCCTGGCATGAAGATGCCTTTTCTCCATGTTACTGCTGCTAATATGGACAGCCTTCCACAGATTGTGCCAACTTTACACCAGCTTTCAATAGACCATGGATCTTGAAATTCGGTCCTCGAGAGCCCCTATCCAGCCTGTTTTCCATGTCACCATCTTCTAACACAGCTGAATCAAATGATAATCAGCAAGCTCTGCAAAAGCCTCATAACGATCCTGATGATATGATTCAGGTGTGTTACAGAAGGGAGACATGGAAAACAGGTTGGATCGGGGCTTGTGAGGACCAAACTTTGAGATCCCTGCTATAGATGTTATCTGCGTCACTCTAACTGCTCGTGGCTATTGAATCAGACGCTGTTTATCAATGAGGATCATTTGCATAGAGGTGAGCAATTTCACCCCCAAATGCATATTACCTAATTTAAATACACACAGATACCACTGGCGCAACACGACATATTCTGCTAAGCATCCCAGTTAGTAAGGAATTTCACCATTTGCGCATGCTTTGTGAATGAGACACTGTTTGCTCCATTTTTAATAGCGTCAAAAGCCTTTAGTGGATTCGGCCCTGAGTCACTTTATCCAATAGAAAAAACAAGCATTTGTATTCTTTACCCATCTTCTCCTAAACGGAGGCTTTCTCCTTCCTTGCCCAGGCGAATCAGGTTCATCTTCGTTTCCAGGGTCATCAGGAAGGACCCACTGTAGGAAATGTCCAAGTCAAACCACAGACCTGTGAGGGCAGAGTGAAAATGAGAGGGGTCACATGGTTCAAAGGGGTTCAAAGAGCTGCCTTGAATTTTGGCTCATGTTCCATAGCTTGCGTGGGTTTTCTCCAGGTGTACCAGTTTGCGCCTACATTTCAAAAACGTACAGAAACTGAAGATTCTAAATTGCCATAAAGTGTGACTATGCTGGCTGCATATTTGCTTATAAAGTTTGAAAATTATGTTAATTTGTATGAAGTCAATACCTGGTTGCGGCACCTTTGGCATGAATTAGTGCAATACCAAAAATGAAAAAGGTTGAAAAGGTGTTGCACTTAAAATTGGCATGGAAAGCCAAGTTTCTTTGAAAGCGGCAGTAAATCAGGTCTGGTGTCTCTCAGCATCCTCTTGGCAATACTGTACCCCATATTTCTAAGGGGTTCACATCTGGCAAGTTTGCTGGCCAATCAAGCACGACAATATCATTGTTATTTAACCACCTGATGAGAAGTTTTGGGATAGGTGCTAATTCCTGCTGGTGCGTGGAATAATTATTTTCATAAAGCTCCTGTCAACAGAATGACACCTTAAGTTTAATTTTTTTTTTTTATTGGTCAACAGTTGCGTTGACTTCAGGAAAAATAGTGGGCCAACACCCGTAGATGACACGGAATCCCCAACAATCACTTTACTTTTGACTGCGACTAACAACTCTTCCTCCCGAATCTGTGTACTTTAATCCTGGATATAATTTAAAACGGACTTTCTCCTGAAAATAGTACTTTGCACATTGGCTAATGACGCACTGACTCCAGCCTCAGTCTACTCCTTGTGAACCCCAAATTCTTGAATGGGTTTTGCTTCATAATCTTGTCAAGGTTGCAGCTATCAGTATTGCTTGTACATCTTTTTCGACCACATTTCTTTCCTCTCAACTTTGTATAAATACGTTGGTCTATTGAACTCTTTGGAACTGCAAGGTTCTTCAACATTGCCTTTATGACTTCATGGTACACGTAGGACAGAGACCTACTGTACAGTGTTGTATCATTCATACAATTCTGATGGCAGATACAGCCACTGAGAAACTAACAAATTCCAACCACTTTCACAGTATCATGAGCAAGTGCGGGTTCATCTTTTTGTTGTTGTCTGTATCACAATGGGACAGGATTCGATTCTCTGTTGCAGTAAACTTTTTTTGGTTATCCATTAGAGGGCACCAAATGTACACATTTGATGAAAGTCAAACAGGTAGGAAATGGGAGAAAGTAAACAACTTATGTAGGTGCCAGACATATGTCACTTTAAAAATATTTATCTGAGATAACCAATAGGTGAGGACTATCCTACAGACGATATGCAGCCTGACCTTACATAGCACATGACCATTAGGGAAACAAGAGATTTGTAAGCTCACAAATCCATCTTTCAGAGCTTCATTCAGACTACCTGACATTATCAGTTAACAATATTGGAGTGAATAGTTTGAGCAGCCACAGGTAGTGATGGGACGAACAACACTGGCGCGCCAACACTGTGCCGAGTGCGCAAGTGTGAAACCCCGTATCGGCGCGTGTATCGCTTTAATAAAAAAATCATGTGACCGAAACAGGACGTGTGTCGTTTGGATGTGCCGCGCCAAATTGTATTTATAGGTAGACAAACTGTATCAACATGTTGCGTGTTTGTTGGATGGAGATTAAACTGTTTGCTGTTGCTGTAAATTTACCTGTACCTGTGCCTGTTGGATTTTTGTTTGCTTCCACTCATGGATCGTTCTAGAAAATTTTCACGAGTCTGGAATCATTTTGATCAGAGAAAGTATCCACACCTTTATCAACTGGCACTTAAATACCTGTATTTATGCACGCCAGCTTCCTCTGTTCCCTGTGAACGAGTGTTCTCTAAGGCAGGGGAACTGGTGTCCAAGAGGAGAAATCGCCTTGGAGCAATCACGCTTCAAAAACTTTTGTTTCTCAATAAAAATGTATGACAGAATCTATTTTTAGTGTGTTATTACATATGGTTTAAAACTTTTAACAAAATCATTAAATCGTTAAACATTTTAACTTTTATTTTTTATTTTATTTTATTTTATTTATTATATTAATATTATTTTTTTACATACAAATTTGCTATATTTTACAAGCCAACTCATATGAGCATCTAATAAACAACTCAGCAAGCAAATGGACCAACTGAAATTATACAAAGATGAGATCATATTTTAAGTAAAAGACTAGCAAGTGAATAAATAAAATGTATTAAATTTATTTTATGAATATAAATTCATAAGCTAATTTTAAGGTTTACAGCATGCACGTTTTACCATCTTATTTTCATTTTGTTTATCTGCAATGATTTTAGATCTACAGCAGAGGTCACTATTGAGTGACCAACACAGTGTCAATACAGTGTCAATACAGTTTGTGTAATGTGTCAATACACTCCTTGAGGTATCATCGTCCCATCACTAGATTTAGCAGTACTGCGCACAGTTCTAGAGCAAGATTGTGAAGAATGTTAGAGACTAAGAGTAAGCAGCGGGTTTACTAAATCGGAACTAAATTAAAAGTGTGTAATGAATACAGTTGCTGGTGGAAATTGCTACCACTACTTGTTGATCGGTTAAGCGATTCATGTGTGTAATAAATGGATTGTTCTTCCAATCCACAACTTCCCTCAGAGTGCCTGGCCTTTCCCAAACAGTTTCTATCTGTTCATTTCCAGATGGATGTCATGCAATCTGTATGTGAAATGCAGTCTTTGATATGAAGCCAAGAAAGTACACACTTAGGAGATATGGAAAACTGACTTGACCAGAATTGTTTGTATACAAATAGTTTCGCTTCTGGAGTGCCAGCATAGCCATCAAGTGTGAAAGTAAACAACCAAATAGCTGCTGACTGTGGATTTCCCCAAATACGTTTCTAAGCAAGCTGTTACTTTATGTAATAACAGACGCGTTTGGAAATTCACTCTGACACCTGTGCACTACTCTGAGAATGTGTGTGTTCAGAGAGGCCTGAGTGCACTCTTCCATTCATTTCTGAACACAGTCTATGTTTTAAACCAATCATCAGCTAATTGTTTCTATCTGTACTGTACCTAGTTGGAGCGCCAAGAGCGCGCACCAGCACTGTTTTTGGTGCCTTAGGTTAACAGACCAGAAACTACTGGTGGTGCCGAAGACTAAGCGGCGGCTCCGAGGGAATCCAGTCTCTTCAGTTGCCGGTCCCTCCCTTTGGAATGACCTTCCATTAAGTATTAGGCAATCCCCCTCGCTATCCACTTTTAAAACTCGTCTTAAAACACATTTGTCTTTGGCTTTTGACTCAACATAGGTCTCGGGATTGTTTCAATGTTTTATGGTGCCTACCGTAATTTGTATAATTAATTTAATTATATTTATCTTCTTATTAATTTACTTACCTACTTATTGTGTTATTATTCTGTCGGTGTCATGTAAAAAAAACAATTATGTCCATTTTTGTCTTTTTTTAATTATAAAATGTTTACGTTAATGGGATGAAACTGTATGCAGACATCCCTCTCCAAAAAAGGACATAAGTCACAGAACAGCGACAATTTATTGTATTTACCTACCTACTTAGATCTATTAATGTATTTTTTGTTTTACCTGTTTTTACTGCATGACTGATTTTTACTCCACGTACAGCACTTTCTATGCAGAGATGGTTGTCTTAAAGTGCTTTATAAAAAAAAAATTAGTTGAGTATTAAGGGCACAAAACTATTCAAAGCTACCAGGACCTGTGTGAAAAAGTACTTGCTCCCCTTGTTAAATCATCAACTATCGCTAATCACATTGAGTGGAATAATCAATGGGATAACTGATTCTATAAAAATTCATTAGTGACAGCACCAATTCTTTTCTCTCACTTACCTTTGCAGTCGATGGAAGGACTGGATGCCGCAAGGATCCTTGGTGTGGCCACACCCATGTCTAGTTCTGTCAGGGTTAGCTCATTCATGAAGTATGGCAACTGGAAAAGAGAAGAAGTAATTATTTGCTCCCAAAAATATTTTTTTTCAGTTTTGAATAATCATTTTTAACAAAAAATACAAACCCCAATTCAGATTAAGTTGGGACCTAGTGTAAATCCTTTTCTACTTTGGAGTGTATTCAATTGAATATATTTTATGTTCCTATGATATAAAAACATTTGTCTTTCTTTCTTTTCCTTTTTTATTTTATTTTAAATATTCTCTCCTTTTGAATTTGATGCTTGCATAAGTTCCACAAATGCTGCGACGGGAGCAGAAAAAAACTGTGAAAGTTGAGGAAACACTTGTTTGGAACATTTCACAGGTGAACAGGTAAACTGGAAACAAGTGAATGTCGTGATTGAGTACAAAAGAAACATCCCCGAATGGCTCAGTTGTTCACAAGCAAGGATGTGGCGTGAGAAAATAGTTCAACAGTTTAGGACAACATTTCTTAACATACAAATGCAAGGAATTTTCGACGGTCAATATCATCATTAAAAAATTCAGGGAATTTGGAGAAATCGCTGCACCTAAGTGGCAAGACCAAAAATAAAAATGCTTTTTTAATACACTTTAATGCAAAATCAAAATGAATCAGATTAGTCGATCAATCGATTGAATAATCGATAGATTAATCTATTCTAAAAATATTCAATAGTGACATTGTCACAGTTAAAATTTGTCGCTCCATTAAAAAGGCAAGTTAAAACTACCATGTAGAGCATTTTTTGCAAGTATTCTCTCATTTTGAATAGGATGCTTGCAACATGACCCAACAAAAAAATGGGAAGTTGAAGAATGCTAAAAATAAAAAAATATATTAAAAATAAATATCCTGTTTGGAACATTCCACAGGTGAACAGATTAATTTTAAACAGGTGAGTGTCATGACTAGATATAAAAAGGGGCATCTCAAGCTCAGTTGTTCACAAGCATTGATGAGACGAGATTCACCTTTTTGTGAAGAACTGTGTGAGCAAATAGTCCAACAGTCTAAGAATATTTCTCAACATAGAATTGAGAAAGGAATTTGGGGATTTCATTATCTACGGTCTTTAATATCTAAAGATTCTGAGAATCAGGAGAAATCTCTGCATGTAAGCAGTAGGGGTGCAACAGTACAGGTACCCTACGGTACGGTCCTTACCTCGGTTTTTGGGCCACAGTTTTGGTACGATATCGGCACGGTTTCGGTACGTGATTTGTGCATGGAGAACTATTTCCCCCCCCAAAAATTATCTTAATTTTGCTTGTCAGCAAAAATTGTATTCTGCATTTATAGTGACTTGGAGCGCTGGAATAATCTTCCTATTTCTCTAATAGGACGAATAGCCACCATTAAAATTAAAGTTTTACCCAAAATAAACTTTTTTTTCTCAATTATTCCATTTATATATATATATATATATATATATATATTTTTTTTACATTATCTGCAAGTTAAAAGTATGATAAAGAAACAAATTCCAACACTTCGGGGTACGCTCCAACCGCCTGTTTTAGCTAAAGATATTACCAAGCTTTCTCTGACAACAACAAAAAAACTCTCGGTTAGGGTTAGGGTAATATACGTTACTTTCAAAAACTGATAAAATATCTTTACCCATCTCAAAATGGGAGACAGACTTGTCTAGTAGAGCTCCGGAATCTGACTTTTGAATTCAAGTTTGTGAAAACGTATTTAAAATGACAAAACACACAAATGTACAACTTATCCAATATAAAATTATTCATAGAACTTACATTACTCAATATATGATGAAGAAACTGGGACTCTCAGACTCCGACATTTGTCTCCAGTGTTTACAAAACACTACAGACACTTTTCATGCTTTATGGTTATACACTCCGGTTATGTATTTCTGGACTAAAGTCTTAGAAAAACTTTCCACTATCTTGGACTGTAGGATACCTTTATTGCCAAACTTGTGTTTGCTAAGTGACCTAACAACAACTGACTTACCACATAAACAATTTCAATCTACACTTGTAGCCCTTACTATCGCAAAAAAAACAAACAATTTTTGTTAACTGGAAAAATAAACAAACTCTGAATATCGACCAATGGTCTAACCTCATAAATCACATTTTAATGGAAAAAATATCTGCCTCAAATAAAAACCAAATATCAAAATTTATAGAAACATGGTCTACGTATATAGAATATTTTAACCTAAATCTGGCTACTTAATTTTGCCTGTTAGCGAGAGCCACCACATCGCGATAACTTACATTGCTGTTTCTGTATTTGGCAATTTGTAACGAATGGTTGTGTTTTTATAGTCAGGAACCCAGTTGCTGCCAACAGGATCGAGCAGACTACATCAAACGACACCTTAATCACCAACTCCTCAAGATTCACCTCCAATGGGCACTAAGGGTTAATATTCGGATTCACTGCATGCCAGTGGGTGAATTCTATAGGTGCTGTCCCCCCCTGGCTGGGCGTGGGCGGCTCTGCCCCTCTGTTGGCTGCTGGGTGGCGGCTGCGTCTTAGCCGTTCCCTGGGTCTCTTGGGGGGTGCTGCGTTGCGGGGCTCTCCCTGGTGTCCGGGGTGGCGCCGCCCCGGCGCGGTCCGCCGTTCCAGGCCTGTGGGCTGGGTTGGATGGCGGGGGTCGGGGGGGCTGTGGACCGGTGGGGTGCCTGGCGGGCCTGCAGTGCCCCGTCCTGCTGCGTTGGGTTGGGGGCGCGGGCTGTGTTGGGGTGGGGGGCGCTCCTGCTCCTGGGTTTGCTCTCCGGCCAGTGGCCCCTGCGGGGCCCGGGGGTTGTCCCTTGCCGTTGCCGTGGCTTGGGGGGCCCTGAGGTGTTGCGCTTGCTCTGTCCTGGCAGGGGTCGACGGCTCCCCTCTTTGGTGGAGATTTTCATGCATGCCAGATCCACCACACCAGCATCTATCTAAACTCAGACACAATCTGCTTCTTCCTCTGGTCGTTGAATCGGTGGAGGCTGGTGTCTGTGGATCTCACTCTACTTCGTCTGTCCTTCCTTCCTTTCCTCTCTCTTTTGGTCTCTTGAGGTCTCCCTGATTTGCTGGAATTTGGATGTTTCTGGGGTTGGTGAAGGACTTTGGTTGGTGGCCCGGTGGGTGGTGTCTGGTCGGTGCTGGATTTCACTTTCCTTTCGTCCTTCCACGGGTCTGCTGACGGCCTCGCGGCTCTGGCTGGGTTCTGAAGTGTTCGGTTTAGGTGAACGGTATGGGATTTTTTAATAGGTTTTAGGCGAACTAATGAATACACACTCACATACAAAATAAAAATTAATTAAAAAAATATACACATAAAAAAAAAACGAGAGAGCAATGATGATGACATGTCAAATCGGTAAAATTACCGAATGAACAATACTGAGCTCTCCAGAAAAGATTTTTTTTATTTTTTAATAAAGTGTCAATACAAAATTTGTTGCGGACCTAAAACCCACGGTCCATAAGGGCGTGTTGTCCCGTGCAGGGCGGGCCGAACGGTCCGTTATAAGACAGAGGACCGCTGCATCCCTAGTAAGCAGCAAGGCCGAAAACCAAAATTTAATGCCTGTGACCTTCTGAATATAGGACGAAAAGGATTTGTAAATCAAGTATTCTGTTACACAAGGTCCTGGCTCCCAACTTAATTGGAATTGAGGTTTGTACTGTATATACCACAGATACAGAGCGACACACATCAACCAATCTTGTTTCTACATCTCAGTTCCTTGTGGATATGTCTGAGCTCAAACATTTTCAGCATGGTACTGAGACTACAATATTAACAACCTTAAGATTTAAATAATTTAGGAACCATTATGGAGTCTAGAACTATTTTACTATCACACAAATAATACCTTGAAGATAGGAAACAAACCATTAAAAGAAGCAAGATGAATCAAATTAAAATGCAACTGACTGTATTCTTTGTGTTCCTTCCGAAGCCTTAAAAAGATGCATAATTACTTTTTTCACTGTTTGAATGTCTTGAATTTTAAAAGAAAATCTACAATGGGCCTCCATCTGCTCACCCGTATCTTGCTGAGTTTCATTTGAATCTTCTTGGAGACAACTTCAGCCCAATAAGGCTCCCGCAGAAAATCCCAGAAGAGCCGGCCGGCAGCTGCATTCACCCAGGCAACAGGATCCTCCCCCTCCTCCTTGAGTTGCTCCTGCGCTGAGGTGGCGCTCTGAAGCTATAGAAACAGCATGTTGATAAACATACATTCATTAAAGATAATGATATTTTATATATATATATATTACACAACTGTGCTAATTTACATACCGAGACAGAATATTGACCATTTTTGGGGGATAATATGACTGACCATGTGAAAAACTTTTATTTAAGGATAGTGATTGGGTGAAGCTGTTTGTTGTTGAAGAAATGTGTGTGTCCTTTTAAAATCATAATGACAACTTAAATGACCAAAATGGCCCCGATCAAAAGTATCATTCCATACACTTGAATGTTTTGGCTCATGTTGGCACACAGGTTTAAATGGCTATTAAGGGTGAGTTTTCACATATTCAATATTCAATGAGTTTCTAAGACCTTGAGAGACCACTGTATATTTCACCGAGAGCTACACTGACATTGCTGCATAGCAAGTCATTCGGTAAGCTAAATAACTAACAAAAGAAGAAATCTCGAATAGGATATAAAAATAGGTAGAGGTTTGAAAATGTCAATTGGTAGTGATAAAGAAGTGGGAAATTAGTGGCTCTATTGATACAAAGCCACAGCCAGGTAGACCAAAATCGACCAAAAATCTAAGGTTCTGGAGTGGCCATCACAGTCTGCAGACCTCAATTTTATTGACTCACTCTGGAGAGATCGCAAACGTGCAGTTCATTAAGACAGTCCAATAATTCACACGACCTAGAGGCTTTTTGAAGAGAAGAATGGGTAACTTTACCACCTGACAAAAAAAGAAGACTGCAAAGCCATCATTGATGCTCAACCACAGTATTAAGAACTGTGTGCATTGTGCAGACTTTTGAATGGGCACCGTCTCATTTTCTTTATTCCCAAATTGTTTTTGTTTCTTTTAATGATTATTGTTTAATTTGAATCCCATTAACGATACAATGTGTTTTGCCTGATCACTTTTTTGTTTGCTTAAATGGTTGATTCAGAAAATCAGGAGGAAAAATGACCGTACTCAGAAAAACAGAAAAAAAAATATTCAAGAAAAACTGTTGAAAAAAAAAATCCCCCCAAAAAAAATATATATAGCAAAAATGAAATTCCGAAAAACAAGTTCATTTATTTATTTATTTTTACCTCTGAACACACCAAGTGACTTGTTGCAGACTCGCTAATTAATGGTAGACACTTTCCCACATGTAATACACTTCCGTAGAAACTTAACTGTTAGCTTACTAAAATCATGCCGATCGAACTGAGACAGTAAGTAATAGAGTTGAAGGTACGTTGGAGGTATGCGGGAAAGTGCCCGCCATTAGCGAGTCTGCAACAAGTCACTTGGAGTTCAGAGGTAAAAAAAATAAATACCCAGAAAAACAGAGCACCAGCTTCTGGTTGAAGTATTTTGTTTTTGTTTTGTTTTTTATAATTGTTCCTCCTGTTTTCTTGAATAATCCACCAACCCATTTTTCTGAATATTTTTTTATAACAGAAAAAAAAATTCAGAAAAAAAATACAAAGCTCCCCAAAAAGTAGTCAGAAAAAGGAGTTTCCCCCCACCCCAAAGTGAATGCAATACACTTCAGTACTGATGTGTCATCTAACTAGGAACTTTTGTTTTTAAACGGTCAATGTGACACCTTCTTTTCGGCTCCAGGGCTGCCCTGCGGACAGTGGAGCTCAGAGCTGGTAGCTGGGGATCTGAGTGCGACCGGTTTCGTCAATAATGAAGCCATGTAGACACTGTAGTCCAACATCTGGATTTTGGCACTGCCTGATGTTGGGGAATCTTTTGTCCTGGGCTGTGATGCTAGTGTATCATCCAGACTGCTGCGGCTACTACTACGACTGTGAGAGCTCAGAGCTGTAGGCAATAAGAACAGGCTCAGGAATTAGACAGTTTTCAATCTCTTTAAGATTATTTTTATATTTATTTATATTTGATAAGAATGTAATGAATAATAATCAATTACTAAAATCAACAGTTGTATGGGAGCAACAGAGATTTTTTCTCTCTAGGAAAATAATTAATGCTCACCACTTTTGGAGCTTGCAGGACTTGCAACTTTTTTCAAATCCACCTTCAGCATAGAAGCTGACATAAACCTCTGGAACCACTCCTCCTTCTCTCTCCCAGTCCTTCCAAACAGATAGAGAGTCAGATCTCTACTGGAGGACATTGGCCGGGCTGGCTCTTGAGTTCCTCCTGTCCCCTCTCCTCTCTTCTCACTGGTGACACTTTCCACCTTGGATATGAAATCATCCTGTTTGCCGAGTTCAATGCAGATGGGATATTTTTTGTTCCATATCCGTTTCCTGGCCAGGCTCTGAGGCACTAGATGCACCTAGAAGTTGGTTTGGGTTAAATTGGAGAATTATTGGGCTTGGTTTAAAAAATGATGGGCTAGTTAAAGACCTAAAAAGTTGAAAATGGTCATGTAGGTCCAAAAAAAGCAGCTTTGTTAAATATCATACTTGCAAAATTATGTAGACTATGTAGAGTGCATGTGCGTGTGAGTGGGCGTGTATACATGCGCGTGCATGATTTTTTTTATGGAGGAAATAAGTCAATAACATACTTTGCTGTTTGTTAGATCATAGATCTTCTGACTGATGTAGGTTACATCCGGCTTTGGTTCGTTGTGTATGGCACGTCGCGCAACATTGTGGTTTGGCCTAGACAGGCGGATGACAGAGCCTTCCAAGCGCACAAACACCGAGTGTGTCAATGTGGCATGGTAGGTTTCTGGGTCATAGTTTGTTATTTCATTCATCCAGCCCTGTAGAGGAAGAAAATTTTACAGGTTTTAAGTTTGGACAAGGACTGCAATGAGCTTTCAATAATAATAATCTTCGATGAAGAAAATATTTGGTTGCATATCTGATTAATAAATTAAGTTTTCAAATACATTTTCACTGACCTTAAATATTTCTGGTTCTTCAATGTCTAATTTTGTGAGACTCCACGATTTTCCATAGTGTTTAGAATATCTGAAGGGTCTGTCAGGTTTTGGTCCAGTCAGCCACACAACCCCTATTGCCACAAAGAATCCTAATGCCACTCCAAGCAGCATTCCTCTGATGTGGTCCGGCAAAGGCAATATAAAACACCCATAGACCAGAATAGTAAGGATGAAAAGGGTATAGAGAGGAATGCTAGGCGAGGGCTCAACATCTTCAGACTGATTCTTGCTGCAAGCTTCAGTACTTCCGCTTAATGGCACTTGCGATTGCCTACCAGTTCCAGTCCCAACATCAACATCAGTGTCAGTAGTACAAGATTCAAAGTCCTCGCTGTACAAAATGCAAAAATCCTCATCTTCCTGTTTTGCAAGAGCAGACATTGAGCACTTGTCCAAAGAGATTGGGAATGAGGATGATTTGTTGGCACTCTTAACGTCAAAAGGTGCCACCTGAGAATTTGCTGGGCCAGAGGTCCCACTGTTTGGGCTTTCCCCCTCCAATTCACTGCCTTCTTCCTCTTTGATGCAGTCATTGTTGTTGCTCTCAAGGTGGCCATTGACAGAAGTGAGGTTGTAGAGTTCTGATGCACTAGCAGATAGAGCCTTTGGTCGACCAAGGCTGCTGCTGCTCTTTTCATCCATGATCTTACTCAGGAGTTGAAGTGGTTCATAGATGGCCTCAGAGAGACGACGTTTAGTGTCTTCAATTCGTGCTTCGACCTCTGACACTTTGAAGAACTTTCGGTTATCTGGTGAGATTAGTGGTGAAGAAGGGGCTGTTTTTGAATCACCAGTCGCTGACGTCGTGGTACTGTGCATCCTGGACTGAGTGAATTGTTTGAAGAGTTGCAGATTAAGGCGGGGCTCTGAAAGGCGATAGGGTGAGGAGTCCTGAGATGTGTCGGACGATAAGGATTTAACAAAGGATTTCATGAGATGCAGATGCTTTGTTGTGGGAGCAACTCCATCTTTAGACTCAACGTCAGAGGAAAAAGATTTCATTATGGTTAGAAAGGACTTGTCAGTAGACGGAAAGCTCGAAGATTTAGTGGGTGATGAATTTGAACTTGTGCCTTTTTGCTCAGCAAGATGTGGCAATGAAGTTGTTTGAGAAGTAGAAAGTGGTGAGAGTCCGATAGATTGAAGTGCGGGAGCCACATTAACTGAAGGGCCTGATTGCTGTGATTCAAACATCTCCTCACTAGCCTCAACGCCTGTCACAATATTCAATTCATCCTGAGTGGTAGATGTGGAGGAGACCGATGTTGTGTACAGCTCTTCCTCCTCCTCCTCCTTCCCAAGCGCTGAGAAGTGGATCGTAAGGGACTCATTGGACTCGGATCGATGGACATGGAGCTTGGAGGCCAAAGGAGGTGGCTGTTTGTCTGTGGAGTAAGTGCTTTCTGCATGGCTAGGGTGCTGGCTAGTCATGACAGTGCACTTAGTCTGCCAGGGGAAAAAAACACACCACATAAATAAAAATGTACTGGACATGATATAATAAATAAAAATAAAAACAACAACAACCATAGAATACAGCTGAGATGTGTTTTATTGGTATATGACAATATGACCTCGTCTGGTGCTAAGGTACACAAAGTTCCGTGGCCGTTTGTTTTTTTGGTTGTGTGTGTCAATCTGTGTGTGTGTGTTCCTTTCTGATTGGTGGCCCACGTCCCCTACTCAGTCCACCAATCGCTGTAAAGGCCCTAGCACGTAACATTGTTTAAGTGCAGGAAAACTATCAAAGTAAGAATTTCATTGTTCAGTGTTACAATTCTGTATTTACTGTACATATGACAAATAAGCATCTTAAATTTTGGTTGCTAACATACCGCAAGCCTTAAGTTCCTCCACAAATCTTCTATAAGCTTATCTTTACTATAGTCACTGTTTAACTGTTTTACATAAACTTCAAGAATATGTATTTGTCTAATTGTTGTGATTTGGTGTAATTCATACCATATACAAGCAATCCATATTTGAACTAAATTAAAATAATTAAGTGCTGCAGCCTATCTGAGCTGACTTTGGTAGTGAGGCAGGGTAAACTCTGGACTGGTTTCCACAGTCATATAAGTGTGAATCCTGCTAGTACAGTCACTCTTTGGATACAATTCTTATTCTGTTAAATTATCAGTTGGGCTAAGATTAGACCCCTTACTTCATAAATTCATTTTTCTGGGGATAGTCTGGATGTGTCTCTCAATTAAGACAGCTGAGTTGGCCCATTGAAATGTGATGTGGTTTCCAATCAACTGGATCCCATTTCAGATGATCAAATGTGTCATCTGATTGCATCATTGTGACGCTGTTCGTCATATCACTAGCACATGTTGATGGTTAATGACATTAGGTAACAGCGTCTTGTCTGAACAAAGGAAGCGTCAGTTCTCACACAGACAATTTGGCCACTTATTGTCACAATTCTGGGTGAGTAGTCTGTTAGCCAACTCAGTCCACACCAAAACAACTGTTAAATTGTTTGACAAAACTTTCTAAAATATGTGTTTGTATAGTTGTTGTAATATATACATTATACTATGTATAATAGTAATGAATTAAAATAATACAGCAGCATACGAGACTGTAGGTTACTTGTACGTCTTAATCATTCCACCTACATACTTAATTTTATAGCGCCCTCTCATTTGTATATATATTGAACAAACAACAGTCTTGTGCACTGATATTGCAAATAATGAAAAATAGATCTGCTAAATTCATACTTACAGGTAAAGCCTGTTATTTTGTATTTGGCTCTTTACTGTGCAAGGGTGACTGCTATGATTCAGCATAATATTGAGGCACATCTACAATGTGTTCCTTGACAATTTGACATGCCCTTTAAATGACAACCATAAGTAATCAAACCAGTATGATGTGGATTTTTTTCCTGAAAGAAATGGTCATACTTTCTTTGCTTTTTGCTTTAAGCTGCAGGCCATTCGACTAAAATATTGAATTTGTATTGCATCCTTTATGTGCTTTCACAACATTATCAACAGACTGAATAGGTCTGATTTGCCACTTTCAACACACTAACTTTACTGCTGCACAAGCAGAGGTTTTTAAGTAATAAGACGACAGCACATTCTGCACCAGAAATATTATTAGGGGTGTCACATGACATTTATATTCATTTTCAGAATTTTCTGTCGAAGTGTGCAATACAGAGGAGTATCAACTTCCCACTCGAAACATGTTAGGAAAGCGACAGGAAGTGTAACTACTTTGCACTCTCAAGTAAACAAATACAGTACCGCTTAGCCTTTGGCTAGTGGATGACATGGCTAATGATATGCGTTTGGTAGTGTGTCAAACTCAAGTGAACGTGAATATCAGAGCTGCATGACAAATCTAGCGCAGTGAAACTTCCAGTGGTATTTAAACAGCCTCTCTCTCTCTTTCTCTCTCAGATTTTACTTAACGTCTGTTTAACTGGTCAAATCTATGCAGTTATCTCAAGCTAATAACTTACGTTTACCACTTCTCAAGTTGGTAATTTGTTGCTTTATTGTTAATTTGTAATTCACTCTTCTGACTTTACCGTGTCAGGTGTTAGCTGTCGGTACGTGGGAATCTTTGAAGACCTCAAGATGCAATTCTGATTACGATTCAGGAGCTGCGATTTGATTATAAAATGATTATTGATGCATTTTTTATTTATATACTGTATATTTATGCACTTATTTACGACATACATTTCTATTTGTCTCACTAAGCATTAATCACTTACAATTTTTTTCCCTTGAAAAGGTTTCTGTATCGGCAGCTCAACAGTACATACAATCTTCAGCAAAATAAAAAGCCAATCCTGAGTTATATTAATATGGAATTCTGTACCTATGGCTCGTTTGTATTTTCAAACAACAATTAAAAAAAAACATCAACAACAAAATGGCCCCTACTTACAAAAATATGAACTTTACTTCAGACTAAATTTACACAAAATCCCTTCAAATGAAAAACAAAAATTCCTTGTAAAAGCGCTTTCAACAGGCCATTGCTACAAAAATGCAAAAGACAGACAGACCATTAGCTCTAATGTTTTGGTGAATGACCCGACCGTCATCATTTTTGTGACTGGTCCGACTTAGAATTAATAAAAATAGCCAGAAAACACGCACAATAGCGAGGCAAAACAGCAATAGATGAAGCTATGGCAACAAATCCCCAATAGGAGGATCCTGTATGACGTCATTGTTTCGCGCATTGCATCACGGGAACTGGGTTGCAAGAAACAGCGTATTTTATATGTAGTTTGATGGTTTAAGTGAAGCAGATGGTTCATTCTTGTTGTGCCATCAGTTGTACGGCCCGTCGGGGGCTTGATAAAAATGTTTTATCGCATTCCCACAGAAAGGGTGTGTGAAAGAAAGAAAGAAGTGGCTGTGTGCGATCAGAAGGGTATAACTTGACGTCAAAGCCTGGATTCCGGCTGATGCTGACAGGGTTTGTGAGGCTAGCTTTATTACTGGTAAATCCTTGTGACAATATATCTGTTATTTGGAGAGGATTTTAGAAAAAAAGAACAAATTGAGTTTGTGCAGTATACAATCATGACAAACATGAGTTATATTGTTTTCGCGGTCTCATTCAGGTGTTCCAGAGCACAATCAACAGCACCCTTACTATAGGTTCCTTGCCTTGAGATGGGTTATCCTGGATCACTAAAGCTGAAGGCTAAAGAAAAAGCCGTCCACGCATTACAAACGGTGGATCAAAAGGCAAGAAGTAATGTATCAGAATTGTGTTATGGATTCCTATAAATTAGACAAAATATTTTTGTGCCTAGTTTTATACTTGAGTGTCTATATCTTGTTCATCTTATCCAAATAAATATTACATTCTGCATCCGTGTTTTGATACCTGCCAGTCTCACTTGTGTACGCAGTAGCCTAGTTTTAAATCCTATCCTGACAGCTGCATTAAAGGTGCTACAATGCTACGTAATATGACTGCATGTTTCTCCAAACTGGACTTGAAAAGAAGAATTCTGATAAAAGATCGGATATTGCCTGTCATTTGCCTGTCTTCTTAAAGAATACCTCAACACTTAATCAACTTTTTTTGCAGATAAACTGTACAAACTGGTGTCTACAAATGCTGTCTACATGTCCTGGTCATTATTTTTACATTTTAGTACATGTTTGTTGAAAGCTTGATTTGTGGGCAAAAACCGTGTGTTTGGTTTGGTGCCATCTTAAGGTTAAACACTGAGATAAACACAATTTGGCTGTTTGTCCTCTCATTACACTAGACGATACGTACTACATCACTTGTTCCGCATGACGTAGTCGCCCCCGCCACCCACTGGCTCATTCTCGTACACGCCTCCTTAAAAAGCTGCTTTGTGAGTTGCTGCTGTCAATCACAGCCAGACCATACCCAACCCGGGACTTTAATACATGGTATGTTGTGTCAAACCACAATCAATGTTGAATAGCTCTTGACACTTACATTTATATTGACATATCTGTACAAGGCTGCCTCCTATTTTGGCAAAACATTGCCCATGAAGTCTGAAAAACAGGAAGCTTATTCAGAAACACGTTTCAAGATGCTGATTTAATTTGTGAAAAGTAGTATGCATGTGCTTAAGGTTTTTTTCCCTTTCATATCACAACTGCATGCACATGACCATGTCCAATCAACCTTAACAAAACATCATTGTTGTCAGGGCAATATAATTGGGCAAAGCATTTCTCAGTTAAGCCAGAGTGACAAAGGGCTACATTGTTATTAAGTGAATGAACAGCTCATGGGAGAATAAAATGGAGCGTGTTATGTCATTGTTTAAAAAAATAATAATCTGAAGCTCATGGTGAAAGACTGCTCAGAATTCTTAAAGGAGTCACTTAAATTCTGTAACAGATAGCTGAACTATCCTTCCGGGCACAAACTGAAACAGTAACTGAAACTGTTCACTCACGCTCAGGCTACTTTTCAACAAAACATTGCCTTTGACATTATCCAGACAGAATGATTAACTTAACTCCATGAGTGAAGACTATTCTATAGAAGGTATGTTTATAATTGTCAGACCTTGAAATTAAGAGATGCATTCATGAATGTAAATACGAATATGAGGATTTAGAACAAGCTATAAACCACTAACAAAAGAAGTGACAACACTTGTCAAGTGTAAAGGGTGTAACACTCTCTTCAGATTCAACCAAATGCTAGTTATTTAATGCAAGGGAAAATAATATTCTTCAAAAACTGACCTATAAAGCTATGCAACACCTGTAGTGCCTGAGTCCGACTTGTGAAAACATTCAGCAAACGAGAGAAAACAAACCCAAGTAAAACAAAACGGCCACTACCGGTTTTACTACATTTCAAGAAGCAGAGAACAGCTGTTTGCCTTTCAAACAGACCGCAAACCAAGTACTGCATCACTGAACGCTTGGGTAATTCGACCATTCCTAGATGCACTCCAACATCGACGAGTTGACATTTAATGCTGGGCCAATCATACACTTATTTTTAACTTGCTTTCATCGACAGATAATAGAGATCTGATTCACACAACCATTTGGATATGCCACAGACTGCACTGCCTCGAGACACTAAACTGTTACATTGCTCCTCACCTCGCCTGCTGCTCATTACAATTAGCCACTCCCACCTCTTTTCTTGCAGTTTTTTTCTTTTTTTGTTTGTTTTTAAACAGAAGACACTCAAGTCTCTATTTTTAAGTGCAGAAGATGGCACTCAGCATATTAGGTGCTGTCTGATCTGTCGCAGGGAAACACAGAGTAGACGGAGACTAATAGTTACTCCAGCCTTAATTAACCATTCATTTCAAAATACAGTATATAAACATACACACGTATACACATACAGACAAAATGGTTGGTACCATTCAGATAAGCACAGAAAAACCCGCAATGGTCACTGAAATACGGTACAGGCCAAAAGTTTGGACACACTTCATTCAATGTGTCAATTGCTTTAATCACGTAGATTCTCACTGATGGCATCAAAACTAAGAATGTGGAGTTAAGTACTTAACCCCCCAAAAAAAGGTGAAATTACTGAAAACATGTTTTGGATTCTAGTTTCTTCAAAATAGCCACCCTTTGATCTGATTACTCCTTTGCACACTCTTGGCATTCTCACCTCTGGGAACTCCTTCAATACTGTTGGAAAACCATTTCAGGTGACTATCGTGAAGCTCATCGAGGGAATACCAAGAGTGTGCAAAAAAATCAACAGAGCAAAGAGTGACTATTTTGAAGAAACTAGAATATAAAACAATCAATCAATGACCAGTGGCTGAGAACAAGCTTTTCTGATATTGAGCGGCAAACATTTTACCTGCAGAAGTCTTACAATACCTCTTGAGATTACTTATGTATCCTGCACCGATTCATGAAAAACAAAAACATCTACTTCTCTTATCCAAATACATCATAACTCCCTTCACATACAGTTTTATTCGCTTTGTACATGTTTGAAGCTAGATCAACTCAGGTTTGCTACAAGCTGAGTTTGAAAGTAAACAAGTAACTGAAGTTTTCTAACAGCCGATAGATTGTCCATTGGTGACTAACACATACACAAAAATCGGTTCAATTCCCCGTTCCCATTTAGTCATCTGGCTTGATTCATTTTATTCATTAGCGCAGACTCATCCCGCTGCATGTCTCCTCCGGGATGCACTCGGCTCCACGTTGGAGGGTGAAGCTTCACAAAGCAAAAAAGTATTTTGGAGCCATATGCTAAACCTAACAGGAAGTCTGCTATTTTGACTTTACTTTAAAATTTGCTACTAATTTGGGCTTTTTAGAGAGACCATATTTTATTAAACTCCTGGAGAATTAATCAGATCGTCTTCAGACTTTGGGTGTTTCGACTAAAGATGTTTCAAATGAAAAGTTATTAAAAACGTTATTTTGTTGTATGCTTTTGCCATAAAGGTGTGGTGTTTGCAAAGAAAAATTATGCCGTTTTTGAGGGTCGATCCCTGGTGAAACCACACAACAGGCCTGACAAAGACATTTTTATTTTAGAGAGTTGTTGTCCTATGCGCCAGTACCCAAACGTGACCACCAGGTTTGTGAGGGCCCTTTACTGATGCTTGCAGCTTTCACTTCACTATGGAATTCAATACCACCAAAAAGTGAAGTGATATTTGCAGTTTTGTGTTTAACTTACATTGCTACTCCAGGTTTCATGTTTGTGGTTTACTTCACATTTACAGTAGATTACGATAAGTAGTACAAAAAGGTTAGCATGCCTGAGCAAAATTCCATCAGTTCTGAATATGAGTCAACACTATTAATAGTGACTTTTCACAATTATTTTCTGCACTAGATCTCTTTAAAAAAATAAGTAAATAAATAAAATAAAAAACAAGGGGTAAATCTTTCTTTAAAAATTCTGAAGCAGCAAAGTTAGACAAACAAAACATTCGCTCCCAAAGCTTTTGGCCACAGTTGTTCTGTATGATAATAATCATTGTGTATGCTATCTCCCCCAAAACAGTGCTTAATCAATAATCAGCACATGGCTTTGTTTATAACTGACATAGTCAAATGTATTTCAGGTTGTCAGAGCAGATGTGACAGTGTAACTTGTGTTAGCTATATGGAAGAAGTAGAAATAGGTAGTTGAAGGATGGGGTGAGTTTCTGGATAGCAATCTTGCAAAGCGAGATACTAGCAAATAAACCTGCAAAACCCCTTCTTTTTATCAAATATAACAATCCACAATTTTAAACACACATTTAAAATGTTTAGATATTCTCCTGTCATTAGTCCCATAGGTCTGCAACTTTCTACGTATTTGAGTAATTGTCTTGGGGCTACGTTTCTGGTCTCTCTCCTTCAAGCATATATTTAGCTTATATTTCCATGGAATGAAAGTGGTATGACTTTGAATAATCCTTTACAATAAGTGTATTAAGAATGAACATGTATAAGTTATGCACTTTTCCCTATAACACATTGTGTTATTGATTAATTAAATTAATATGAGAACAGACTTGCTTCTTGTTATTTGAACCAAGCTATTTCCATTTCTTCCACTCTCCGTCCTCTTCTCTATCTGGCTGGACTTTGTCCTCACAACATAAGGTCATTTGTAGCTCAGGAAACCGATCGATAATGAGTTCACATTTACTGGCAAAGTGCTTACCTTGTATTCTCAGTGCCATTCAATCTAGCGGGGGACGTACATCTGCCCACTGCAGAGTCAAGTTTCACATGTTCATGATACTCAAGCGACTTCTGGAAAAATATCACAAAAATAATTTTGTGAGACAAACAAAAACCTCCGGTAATACGTTAGTATTGTCGGCAAGCCAAGCATACTGCAAACAATAAAAGCAGTGTCAGCTACAATCCGTGTTTCAATCCGAAGGAGTGGTAATTGCCTGACTTATAATTGTGCTTCAAATATCTCCTCCAACTCTTGACAAATATCAGCCAACGCTCACCTGACATACTCTTGGTTTACCAAACATAGATTGTAAGTCTTCTTCATCTCTTTAGCTCAAACGTGACGTTAGACAATACATGCACGACAGAGAAAGTGGTTAGTTTGCTACAACTTAAATCCCTCTGTTAAAAAGTCCATGTTCATGTTGGTCGAAGTTACCTCGCCACTAGTGCTATAACAGGCTTGTTAAAAACAAAGGGGGCTTACCGTGGACAACCGAATTCCTTTTTCTGACAAAAGTCTAACAAAACGGACTGTCCGGAAAATAATCCAATTCCTTTCCGCAACACATGTACAAAATGCGTATCATCAGTTGCCCAACTGGTCACCGTCTTGCTTAGCCTGTTGACAACTGGCTCAATTCCTTGTAGAAAAAAGGATTGGATGTTGTAAAGGCAATACTAGTCAAGCACCGAGTATCGATCACAGACTCGTTTAGAGCGATTTTCCGAAAATGCCCCTTGAAAGTCTAGAACACGAAGACGTGAAGGAAAACAATGCGCCGCTGGGAGTTGGAAATACTCTAAACGTTACAGTGTAGAGTTGCGTATTTTGTCCCATCGAGGAACAAAAGAAAAATACAAAATGATCTTGTTTTTTTTCCTTTATAAATAACTCAATCACCAAGTTGATTAATTATATTGTTTTAAAAGTAAATTGCAGTAAAACAATATTGTTGCCAGAAAAACTGTCAAGAAATACCAATAAATTACAGAAATCTAGATTAACATTGACGTTTACATGATTCGTTTCAATGGATACACTGCCATCTAGTGTAAAAGTTTGGTAGTACGCGTACAAAAAAAATCACTGTATGCCTGCCTACCACTCGTAATACGTGTACATTTACTTTGCCTATGCTAATTACAGTTGTGTTCAAAATTATTCAAGCCCACTGCAGTTAGGTGTTTTAGAAACTTGGACATTTATTTATTCTTCTATGTATGTATGTATGTATGTATGTATGTATGTATGTATGTATGTATTTATGTATGTATTTATTTATTTCAATTTAATTGATTATTTCTAATCAGATTAAATGAGGACCTGTAAAACGAACAAATGCAACTACATTACAGCAATGTTTTTTTTTTCAATAAACCAATAAATGTTGTTTTTGTGATTTCTTCATTGACAAAATTATTCTACCTCTTCTACCACACATCCGTACTTAGTATAGTACAACACACTTTGGGAATAATAACGTGTTTTAGATGTGAAATCTAGCTTGACACAAGGTTCTTGCAGCCATCTACATGTATCTTTGTCCATTCCTCATGGAAAAAGGCCTCCAGTTATTTAACATTTTTAGGCTAATGTTTGGCAACTGTCTTCTTCATGTCCCATCAGAGATTCTCTATTCTATTTAAATTGGATGACGGCAGTGGCCCCTTCAGAATCTTCCAGCACTTTTTTCTGCAACCAAGCTACGGTAGATTTGAAGGTATGCTTAGAATTTTCATCCTATTGGAAGGTCCAACGTCTCCCAAGCTACAGCTTTATCAGCAACTTCACACTTACACCCAAGATCTCCTGATAGATAATTAAATTCATGGTACCTTGCATACGCTGGAGATTCCTTCTATTTGAGAAAGTAAAACATTTTGTCTGGTTGTCCCAGAGAACAGTTATCCACAATATTTGGGGTTTGTCCACATGTTTTTTGGCCTAATGGAATCGACTCCTCTTGTATTTTAAAGTCAGTAGGGGGAGCACCTGCGAGTTGTAGCATGGAAACCTTGAGCTCACACTGTGCACCTTACTTTCTGGGCCGAAAGCTGAGTACGCCCCTCTGACAAGTCTTATTACAGTTCCTTAGCTGGCATCCGGGAATTTTTTCCAACCTTTTGCTAAACAGCAGTTACCGACAGCATCCTCTTTCTGGCGTGCCCAGGTAATGGTGGCTTTTAGCTTTAAACTTCCCAATTATGTTTCAGTTGTCTCTCTTGAAACGTTTAATGTCTTTGCTATCTTTTTCTATTCACATCCTTGCTTATGATGGGAAATGACCTCTTTCCTTGACTTCTTTGATCATTTCTTGGACCTCCCCATTTTGCAAAGACACCATTAACTGTCTGGAAGGAGGAAGAGTATCACAGTTATTTAAAAAATTGCTTTGACTATGGTTCTGTTGACACCTAAAGGTGTTCTCAATACCTGAAAAAACAATTGACTGAAAACTCTGTTGTAAAGAGTGGTAATTTTTAACCACTAATTTTGTCAGTGAGGAAATCACAAAAAGCTGGTATATTAATAGTGTAGTGATTTAAGTTGTGTTTGTGTATTTTCCAAGTTCTCATTTGATCTGATTATAAACAAGATTAAAAAACAAAAAGTCTGATTTATTATAGATAGATAGATAGATAGATAGATAGATAGATAGATAGATAGATAGATAGATAGATAGATAGATAGATAGATAGATAGAGAGAGAGAGAGAGAGACATACAGACAGACAGGCAGGCAGACAAAGACTTCAACAAAAAGTTGTAACATAAGATGCATGGGGTAAGGTGGATGCAAATTTGAATTTTTAACAGAATTAAAGTTTAGTCCTTTGCAAATACAGCTTTAAGATTGATTAAATACAATTAATAGTGAGTATAGTGAATGTTTTTCTATTTTGATATTTATTACATTATGAATGTTTTGTATTTTCAAGGGAACAATTCATACTTGTATGAAGATCATACCATTGAATTAGTTGTTTACTAATACATCATTTCAGTTTTACATTTTTGACGTTCATAGAAAATTATGTTACTCACATTTAGCACAAAGAGTTCATTCATGTCCGACTCCTGTCACACAGGATTCTAATAGAGAATGTCAAGTCCACAGTATAAGACAACAGTGTGATACAAGCAACCACCGTCTCCATTATAGCCAACTCTAAACTTCTGTTGGCACTGTTTTTTAGCTGTTGTATTTTGTTAAAACAAATCACTGTAGCTACCATGTATAGCAGCATTCCAGTAACAGTGAAGCCAACCATGAATCTGTCAAAAGGGAGACAACAGTTCCCTGTAAATTCACCCAATATTACTACCAGAGTGACAAGAGACATGAGGATACAGACACCATATGAGCTTCCAGACACCCACGGCTGCCAACGATGGAATCCATGATCTGCTTCCACAAATAGAGGAATCATCTGAAAACCACCCACAAATAGAGGAATCATCTGAAAACCACCCCACAGTTGCACAATCTTGAATAGACCAGGTGGACTGCCCATGAAACCTCTTTGCTCCTGGACTTGGGAGCACAGGATGTAGGATTCCGAGATATAGCCGAGGAAAGTCAGGCCTGATGTCATGGCAGCTGCCACGGGACGTGGCCAAGCCTTTTGGTGTTCCATGATGAGCCATGGAAAAATGATGGTGGCACTGAGACACATCAGTGAGCCCAAAACTGCCACGGTCGCAGTCAGGTTTTTCCATGACACTGGAAGGAGACTGTGAAACTGGATGGTGCTCACAATGTGGATCAGTAGAGTAAGAGTGAAGAAGAAGCACCAGGTAAATATGCAGAAGATCCTGATGGTCGGAAGGTGTTGAAGATTCTTGGTTAGTTCTGAGGAATCTAGTGCAATCACCAGACTGAATGTAGTACAACTGGATAACACCTCCAATGACCTCACCCAAAAAAGAGGACTTGCAAAGTCTCTGGCCTCGAGTACAATCGCAGGCATTGCAACAAGGTTAAAGATAGAATCACAATTTCCTTAGTAGCGTAAAATATTCCTCTTTCTCAGTTCTTCTAGAAAATGTGGTTGTTAACCAAGCAATATTGATTCCAAAATTGTTAATCCAATTGAGTTCCTGAAAAAAATAAGTAAAGTCCATAACAAATTCAAAATTACAAAATCTCATTAACAATATTCTATTGTTCTTTACACCACTGTCCTTTGACCAACAATTTACATCATGGAATGCATATTGTGCATCACACTCTGTCAAAATAAGCCACGCCTACTTCCTTTTTGAGGTTTTAGCAGTGACACTAACGCTCATGGAAGGAAGGTGCAGATGGCCACAATAAAAGGTAATGCAAACACTATGGCTACACCTTTGGCTCTTGCTTCTCACGCAATGCTGCTGCTTTTTATTAAGATTTTTTTATGAGACACTATTCATAAAGAATTATGACCATAGCTTCTTTATTAACGCAATAAACGGCACTTTGTCACCACTAGTACAACAACTAAGCAACCATACAGTGTATATATACTTTTGTTTGTTTATGCAAGGTAGCCTACTGGAAACTACACACTTACTGCACAGTGTGTGCTTAAACCTCAAGGAATAGGAGCCTGTTCTGTAGTACTTTTATTTTCTGTGTGTGTGTGTGTGTGTGTGTGTGTGTGTGTGTGTGTGCGTGCGTGTGTGCGTGTGTGTGTGTGTGTGTGTGTGTGTGTATGTATGGTTCTTTTCACACTCTGTCACTGTGCTTGTGTAGATGCACAAGGAATCATCTGAAAATCCCAGCTAATCACTGATATGTGCATGAATGCCACTACCAGCTCTTAGTGTTGTATGAAATTACAGTTGTGGATGGTGTATTTTCAATTCCCTCGTGTCATTAATAAAAAAAAAGAAAAAGTTTTACACCAAATGAGGCAAACAAACAATTATAACTTTCCCGTTTTTAAGGTATTCATAGGCTCTGAGATTATATTGGATAGAATACAAAGCAATCTTATGAAACATCTACAGCCTGCAATTTCTTCTTCTTTAAACAACAAACAAACAAACAAATCATGTCAGACGTTTTAAGAAATTTACAGTATTAAAACAAACGAAGGGGGCAGAATAGCGCCCCGCTGTGGTTATTTTATATAGCACAGGTTTTATTGCAAAAACTGGTGGTGCTTTGCTTATTTATTTAAGGTACGCGGGTAGTTCCAATAATAACACAAATTCAATGAAACATTATAAAATTATTTGCAATCAAGTTGAGCCTCACCCACAACTTTCTATACTTAGACAGTCGTTAAGTCAAGGAAAGGAGGAGACCATCTAAAGAGGAGACCATCTAATGGAGGAGACCATCTAAAGGGTTAGGAATCTCTTCATTGTAGTTTTGGTAACTTGGGGGGAACTAGGCTTTGGAGGAGGAGACGCATGCGCGAGATGCTGTGATTATCGCGAGACCTACAGCGAGACCAGGACACCCCAACATGGCAGCGCCCTGCTGCTAAGATAGAACTAGCTCTATTATGCTAAACTAATTCGAGTTTAACCATCATATATCTTGGCTTTTCTCTTTTCTCTTTCATCCGACAGATTTGGAATACCATCCAACGTGGAGGACCTCGAACGCTTCATTGACGGTTATTTTTACAACTGCGCGATGGAGGACTCTTCCGTCGAGAAACCGTCTAAGAAACCCTCTAAAAAGAGAAAGAATGACTCAGCGACGGACACGGACGACCTAACTACTACGGAGGTCTCGGTCAGTATGCTGGAGTCCATAAATAAAAAGTTAGAGGTCCTCTCCCTAATCTGCGAGGAGGTGAAGGGATTTAAGGTAAGTATGGAATTCCTCAGCCAACAAATAAATGATCTCCAACGCAACAATGCCGAGATACACGCTACACTCGTGACTGTTTCAGCCGAGTTAGAAACCATTAAAAAGGAAAATAAAATGCTAAAAGAAACTATTCTGGATGTTCAATCCCGCAGCATGCAGGATAATTTAATATTCTTAGGTATATCCGAGAACACCTCTGACAATCCAGAGGTTGAGATAAAAAAAATTATGACGACATCGTTAAAAATTCCTCAGGAGACGGTAAATAACATCTCCTTTCACCGGGTACATCGGCTTGGAGCTCGTAGGGGCAACAGACCCCGTCCTATTATCGCCAAATTTGAGCATTTTAAACAAAAAGTATTTGTTAAAAGTAAAGGACGGGAGCTTAAAGGGACCTCATTTGGAATGAATGACCAATTCCCTAGAGAGATTAATGAGCGGCGAAAGGTACTGTTTCCTATAATGAAACAAAATAGGCAGGAGGGTAAACGGACTATGATGGTCGTTGATAAACTATACATCGATGGCCAACTATTCCGGAACCCCAACTCCACTCCCTGGCTGTTCTAATTAGCATCGATGGAACTAAACTTTGTTTGATTATTAGATGTATACATATACATATACATATACATATAATGTATATGTGGTTATAAAACCTAAAATATGAATACTCATTATGTTTACGCTATATTATAAATATAATAATAATACATAACTATATCTAAAAGTAGATTTAAACAAAAAAAAAAATCTCGCTTGGGTTACCAGTTACTGGTGTATTATAATGTTGTTTAACTCCCCACTAACGTCCTTCACTTTCACATCCCTACCCGTTTTTTCACTGTTATATTTACTTACACATTTCCTTATATTTTACACAAATTATATAAATCACCTAACTACTTTGATTCTATCCTATAACATGCCAGTATTGACAAATGGCCTATGCAGATATTTACACAGGACTGAGCCTATATTGTTTGTATGCATAAATTAGTTCTGGTTTCCTGGAATGTTTGTGGCGCTCGCTCACAGGCAAAAAGAATAAAAACTTTAGACCATCTCTTAAAATTAAAAGCAGATATTTGCCTCCTGCAAGAAACCCACCTACAAAAATCTGAAGAAAAATTACTTATTGATAAGAATTTTAGCCAAGCATACTCTGCCCCTTATAACAGCAGACAAAGAGGAGTCTGTATACTCATACATAAGAATTTACTCTTTACTCTAAATAATACAATAACAGACCCAGAGGGCCGATACATTATTATTCAGGTAACTATATTTAATAAGATATATACACTTGGCAATTTATATGCCCCTAATAATGATGATCCGGCCTTTTTCCATGAATTTTTCTCTCAGTTGTTTGATTTAGCAGCGAACTCTACTATTATTATTGGAGGAGACTTTAACACAGTCTTAAATCCATTAATAGACCGTTCTATTAACACAACATGTATAAGGCGATTACAATCTACTAAAGTAATAGGGGAATATATGGATGATTTTGGCCTCGTCGACAGCTGGAGACTTAAAACCCCAAATAAGAAGGAATTTACCTTCTTTTCCGCTGTACACCGGTCTTTTTCAAGAATTGATTATTTTCTTACAAATAACTCTATTGCTGATAAAACTGTTACAAAAATACATCCTATTATTATTAGCGACCACGCACCAGTCTCACTTTCCCTACAAGTTGATTATACCTTTAAACCACCACCAACATGGCGTTTTAACATCTCTCTGCTAAACGATGCAGAGTTTGATAAAATTATAAGGAAAGAATTGGCAGACTTTTTGGAAATAAATGACTCTCCAGGCCTATCGCCATCTCTTCTCTGGGAAGCTGGGAAAGCAGTAATTAGAGGTAAAATTATATCATATTCATCTTATAAAAAGAAACAGGATCAAAAATTTGAAAATGACTTGGAAGATAAAATTAAACAACTGACGGATGAGTACGCAATAAACCCAAATGACCAAATATGGACTGACTTACAAAATACAAAAATACAGTTAGACGATATGCTAACTAAAAAGACAGAGTTTATAATACAACAATTGAGATACAACAACTTTGAATATAATAACAAATCAGGTAAATTTCTTGCAAACCAACTTCAACGCAATCGGGAAAAATCTCTTATAACGGCTATTAAAGGGACAACTGGTGAATGTACACAATCACCAGAAGAAATTAATCAAATTTTTTATAACTATTATCGCAACCTATACTCAGAAACTAACAAACCTAACCCTGAGCATATTGAGGCATTCCTCAGTAGCTTAAATATGCCTCAGTTAACTACTGAATATAAAGATATGTTAGAAGCGCCACTTACTATAAACGAGTTGTACAGTGCTCTAGATAGTATGCCTAATGGCAAGGCACCTGGCCCAGATGGTTATCCGGCTATATTTTTTAAGCACTACTGGTTAATGCTTGCTCCGCTATTCTTAAGAGTAGTAACAGAAATTAAAACTAATGGTTACATACGTCCACACATGAATACAGCAGCAATTAAACTTTTATTAAAGACAGAAAAAGACCCCAGCCTTCCATCAAGTTACCGTCCGATTTCACTAATTAACACTGATATCAAAATTATTACTAAGGCTTTCACATCTAGATTAGAAACAGTAATCTCGACAATTATTCATAGCGACCAAACAGGCTTTATTAAAGATCGTCACTCTACTAATAATATTAGGAGGCTCTTTAACCTTATCAGCATGTCACAGCGGCATGATAAGAAGGCAGTTATTATATCGTTGGATGCAGAAAAAGCTTTTGACAAAGTTAACTGGTCCTTCCTCTTTGCTGTTTTAAATAAATTTGGCTTTGGGAAATCATTTATCCACTGGGTGTCAGTATTATATGATTCTCCCAAAGCTACAGTTACTACTAACGGGATTATATCTAAGAGCTTTATTTTACAGAGAGGCACAAGACAGGGATGCCCACTATCCCCTTTATTATTTGCAATATTTATCGAGCCACTTGCAATAGCCATACGCCAGGAAAGAAGGATTCAAGGAATTCACTCTGGGGTAACAGAACATAAAATTAATCTATATGCCGATGATATTTTACTTTATCTAGAAAACCCGGCGATTTCGTTAGGGGAAGTATTTAACTTAATAACTAAATTCTCACAGTTGTCAGATTATTCTATTAACTGGACAAAATCAACACTTCTACCTATTACAGAAAATTCTTGGAACCCTGCAAGCCAGGACCCACATTACTCATTTCCTATAGGTAATTTAAAATACTTAGGCATAAAAATCTCACCTAAATTAACTGATTTAATTCATTTAAATTTTTCTCCACTTCTGGATAACATTCATAGTGACTTGGAACGCTGGAATAATCTTCCTATTTCTTTAATAGGACGAATAGCCACCGTTAAAATGAAAGTTTTACCTAAAATAAACTATTTTTTCTCAATGATTCCATTTAAACCTACGGCTAAATGGTTCCAGTTGTTGGACTCAGCCGTTACAAAATTTTACTGGAAAAAAAAAAAAAGCAAAGATTAGTCTATCTACTCTTCAGAAAAGTAAATCCAAAGGTGGTCTAGAGGCACCAAATTTTATGTACTACTATATAGCTAACCAGCTACAATATATCGTTCTATGGGCACAACCCAACAGAGATACTAACTGTTGGCTGGAACTAGAACAGAAGGATTGTAATAACCTCAGACTTCTAGATTTACTCTTTATTACAACATCGATTAAGCTACATAATTGTTTTAAAAACCCAATGATCTCCGCCACCCTGACTGCTTGGTGGAAGGCATTAGAAATTACAAAAGCCCAAGTGGAGCCCTGTGGGCTTTCTCCCCTATGGCATAACCCTGACTTTCGAATTAACAACCAAACGTTTTATTTAGGTGTGTGGGAGCAGAAAGGAATCACACATCTTCACCATCTCTTCTCAGATAATATGTTTATATCATATACATCTTTGCTCAAAAAATACAAAATAACAAACGGAAATTTTTTACATTATCTGCAAGTTAAAAATATGATAAAGAAACAAATTCCAACACTTCAGGGTACGCTCCAACCGCCTGGCTTAGCTAAAGATATTACCAAGCTTTCTCCGACAACAACAAAAAAACTTTCAAAAATATATAAGTTACTTTCATATACGGATAAAATGTCTTTACCCATCTTAAAATGGGAGACAGACTTGTCTATAGCTCCGGAATCTGACTTTTGGATTCAAGTTTGTGAAAATGCATTAAAAATGACAAAACACACAAATTTACAACTTATCCAATACAAAATAATCCATAGAACATACATTACTCAATATATGATGAAGAAAATGGGCCTCTCCGACTCCGACATTTGTCTCCAGTGTTTACAAAACACTACAGACACTTATGTTCATGCTTTATGGTTATGCACCCCGGTTATGTATTTCTGGACTAAAGTCTTAGAAAAACTTTCCGCTATCTTGGACTATAGGATACCTTTATCTCCAAACTTGTGTTTGCTAGGTGACCTAACAACAACTGACCTACCACATAAACAATTTCAATCTACACTTGTAGCCCTTACTATCGCTAAAAAAACAATTCCTGTTAACTGGAAAAATAAACAAACTCTGAATATCGACCAATGGTCTAACCTCCTCATAAATCACATTTTAATGGAAAAAATATCGGCCTCAAATAAAAAACAAATATCAAAATTCATAGAAATATGGTCTACGTATATAGAATATTTTAACCTAATTCTGGTTATTTAATTCTGCCTGTTAGCGAGAGCCACCACATCGTGATAACTTACATTGATGTCTCTGCATTTGGCAGTTTGTTACTAATGGTTGTGTTTTTATAGTCAGGAACCCAGTTGCTGTCAACAGGATCGAGCAGATTCACCTCCAATGGGCACTAAAGGCTTATATTCGGATTCACTGCATGCCAGGGGACTAACTCTACAGGTGCTGTCCCCCCTGGCTGGGCGTGGGCGGGTCTGCCCCTCTGTTGGCTGCTGGGTGGCGGCTGCGTCTTGGTCGTTCCCTGGGTCTTGTGGTGGGTGCTGTGTTGCGGGGCTCTCCTTGGTGTCCGGGGCGGCGCCGCCCCGACGCGGTCCGTCGCTCGGGGTCCGGCGACGCGGGTCGGGGCCTGTGGGCCGCCGGGGTGCCCCGTGGTTCCCTCTCCCCTCCCCCTTCCTCCCCCTTGCTTCCTCTCCCTCTTCACCTCTCCCCGCCCGTCCTCCGCCTCCCTGTCCCTTCTCCCTCGTCGCCCTTCCTCCTCCTCTCCCCCTCTCTCTGCGGCCCTGCCGCTGCCTCCTGCCCTTCCTGTCGTCTCCTTCCCCCGTCCCCTCCCCCTCCCCTGTCCGCCCTCCTCCCCCTCCCCTAGGCCGGGGGTTCCATCCGTGGCCCGGGTCTCGGCGCTCCGGGGGCCGGGGGAGTGGGCGGGATTGGTGTTGTGCCCGCCCCGCTCCGGTGGGCCTCCGGGCACTTCGGGCGGGCCCCGGTATCCGGGGGGCGAGCCCCGCCGGGGTCCCGGTGGGGTGGGTGGGGGTTTTGGTGGGCGGGTGAGCCTCCCCAAGGTTGGGGGGGGCCCAGCTGGTCGCTCCTCTTAACTCACTGCACTAGTTTTGCACAATACATTTTAGGGCACATAACACACTTTGGGGGGGAGTGGGGTGGGGTGGAGACACCGTCTCCGCCCTGCAGCTCCCCTCCAAATTTTAATGCGCCACACAACTGGGGGGGGGGGGGGGCATCGGTTGGGGCGGCCGCGGTATGGAGCAGTGCTGCGGTCGCCTGTCTGGGGTCGGGGGCTGGGGGGCTGTCGGTTGGTGGGGGTGGGGGCGGGGGCGGCTTGGTTGGTGGGGGGTGGTGGTGGGGGTGCCGGGGTGGGGGGGCGCCTGGGGATTTGGGGACCTGGGGGCGGTTGGGGCTGGGTTGGGGTGGGTGGCGGGGGTGGGGGGTCGCGGGGGGAGCGGGGGTTGTGGGCCGGTGGGGTGCCTGGTGGGCCTGCAGTGCCCCGTCCTGCTGCGTTGGGTTGGGGGCGCGGGCCGCGTTAGGGTGGGGGGCGCTCCTGCTCCGGGGTTTGCTCTCCGGCCGGTGGCCCCTGCGGGGCCCGGGGGTCGTCCTTTGGCGCGGCCGCGGCCTGGGGGGCCCTGAGGTGTTGCGCTTGCTCTGTCCTGGCGGGGGTCGACGGCTCCCCTCTTTGGTGGAGATTTTCATGCATGCTAGATCCACCACACCAGCATCTATCGAGACTCAGACACAATTTGTTTCTCCCTCAGGTCATTGATTCGGTGGAGGCTGGTGTCTGTGGATCTCACTCTGCTTCGTCTGTCCTTTCTACCTTTCCTCAGTTTCTCCTTTGGGCCCTTGAGGTTTCCCTGATTTGTTGGAGTTTGGATGTCTCTGGGGTTGGTGAAGGTTAGTGGCCCGGTGGGTGGTGTCTGGTCGGTGCTGGGCTTCGCTTTTCTTTCTTTTCTTTGGTCCCCCTTCGGGTCTCCTGGCGGCCCCACGACTCTGGCTGGATTTTGAAGTGTTCGGTTTAGGTGAACGGTATGGGAATTCTTATTTATTTATTTTATTTTTTTCTCACGCACGCACGCACGCACGCACACACACGCACGCACACACACACAAACACACATACAAAAAAAAAAAAAAAAAAAAAGGGAGAACAATGATGATGACATTTCAAATGATCAATACTGAGATCTCCCAGGAAAAAAAAAAAAAGTCAAGGAAACTTAAAAAAAAAAAATGAAACAAATAGAATAAAAATGACTTCAACTACACTGTATCTTGGTCTTTTCTTCAAGGTCTTTATTGCGATTGATTGGCGACCAGTTCAGGATCAGGTGCACCCCAACTCTTGCCATACTGTACTGTCACATTCACAAGAGTTCTTGAATTATTATTATTATTTTTTTTTTCAAGCAAATTAAGTCATCTTTATTTATATAGCGCTTTCAAACAGCATTAGCTGTCACAAAGTGCTTTACAAAAAAGGGGAGAACATCATGTAAACATCACCCAAGAAGAGTGAAAGATGGGATTCAACTCCAGAACCTTTTAATTGTGAGGCAGATTTTTGAAATATTACTGTGTTGCCTTCTTCCATAAAAATTAAGAACATTATTGAAAAGCTCTGAAGATTTTTCACAAGGTAGGCAATGGCCCCCTCTAGTGGAGCTTTGCCCACCCAACAACGGCACTCTTCAGATCGCCAAGACCAGTGTTTCCCAACCCTGATTCTTGGGGAACACTATCCAGTATCCAGCCTGTTTTCCGTGTCTCCCTTCTCCAATACAGGTGAGGATTCTACTCTGTGAGCGGCATCTCTTTTGATTCTTGAACATTACAAATTAAAATGTTCCCTCTACCACACCAGTCCTCAGATGCAAAAACATCACTCATCACAAGACACATGCACACTGAGGTGCTTTGTGTATGAACTGCCTTGCCTAGGCAGCAGATATTGTTTAATAGCATTCTCATCACTACATCTTCAGTCGAGAAGATAAAAATCAGCAAAAAGAGAACTCTGATATGTTGTGCTACTGGTGAAATGGCAAATGGAACTAGTTGGTGTTTTTTCCCTGTATTGCACACAAATCACGTTACGGTTTCACTTTCCAAGTCTTTTGCTGCCCCTGTTCCAGCTTTTTTGGTACATGGTGTACAAGCATTACATTCAAATTGAGTTTTTGCAAGTAACATTCATCAGTGTGAATATTAAATATTTTGTCTTTGTAGTGTATTCAATTAATATAGGTCGAAATTAGGGATGCACGATAATATCGGTGGCCAATAATTATCGGCAATTTGACGTCAAACAGATAAACCAGATAATAAAGAAAACCGGCGATAATAATAGACATGCACCTTTGGTCTATTTGTTGTGGTTGTGGCTCAAGTTGTGCCCAACTCCTCAATCCCTCCCCTCTCCTATGGTAGTATCGCATATTTGTGACATCATAATGCACTCGACCTTGTGTTCACAACAGATGCATCATGGCGCCAGTGTGGGCTTTCTTTATTGTGTTTCCCCAAAATGTTACCCTTGCAGTTTTTTGGTGCATTTTTAAAACATGACTGTTTTGTTATGGCAAACTCAAAATGAGTTACTGGTTGTCTTTGAAGCAGAGATATAAAAAAATAATTCAGCTTCATGGTGCTTTACACAATGTTTCAATATATTTGTACATGGTACACTTATGGTATGATTCGAAAGTATATTTGTATTAGTTTGTAGTTAATTTTGCAAACAATTATCAGCTTACTTATCGACATCGGCACTTTCTAAATTATTGGCTTATCTGTATCGGTTGAAAATAGCATTATTGTGCATCCTTAGTCAAAATCATCATTGTATTTTACGTTTTACACAATGTCACAACTTCATTAGTATAGTGTATAGTTAGAATGAGGAACTGAATGACAAGAAACACTGCAGGTAGAGTTGGAGGCTAGTGGTGAGAAGGACACCGAGAAGTGCAAGAGGCCTTACTGGTTGAGGGATATATTGGTCTACAATTAATTATATATTTTCAATGTATACAGTATATTACTGTGTGTACACAGTGAAGCTATAAAATGGAAGTACAGACGCTCCCCTACTTACGAACATTCGAGTTACGAACAACGGTACATACGAACATGTCTGCGCGCATGCGCGCATGTCAAAAAATGTTCGGAAAGAGATGCTGTAAGTTAGATTTTGTATTGCGCACCTTTTTCCGAGTACTGTAGTGCTTCTTTCCGCCGCTAATACCGACGCTTGGCGCTGTGAGAGCTCACCCAGCATTGGAGGCTCAGCAACGTGTCGAGGAGGAGGAAGAAGAAGAAACGCCTGTCGCTCATAGATAAAGCCATCGCACTCTTCGAGCAGCAAGACCCAAATATTGAACGTTGCACAAAGGTTGCAAATCAATTGAATGATGCCATACAGTGCATCATTTATGATGAAAAAAGAAGAAAACTGTGCAATCGTCATTAGATCGCTTCTTTCGGCCAGTTTCTAGTAAATCCTCCAAGGAAGATACTCATCAACCCTCATCTTCTTCTCCTCGACCCTCAACTTCTTCCTACATTGAAGTTACGGAGGAGGAAGTAACTTTTGAAGCCCATTCCAGCGACGACGAAGAACCTCTCATGATATAAAATCCTCCTCTTCCTCCATCAAATCCTTAAGCATCGAGTACATCTTCCAAAAGTAAGTTAAACTTCATTTTATTTATATTATTACGTACATGTACATACTGTGTGTGTCTCTCGCTCTCTCTCTCTAACATACCTAGTACAGTACTGTACGTATTCTCTTTAAACATAAATTATAATACAAAATATAGCACACTACGAACAAATTCACCTTACGAACGATCGCTCGGAACGTAACTCGTTCGTAAGTTGGGGAGCGTCTGTACTGAAAGGTGCAGCCTCTCTTATCCTTACTTTCTTCTTTGCTTGCAATCAAACAATGACGTCTTTAACAGCATTATTCAGACTTGCCCAATTCTCCAAAATAGGTCATCTCAGTTCATCAACTTGACAATCACATGCTGGTGTGTCTCATCCACACCCCATTCTTTTCTCCTTCCCTGGTCCATAGAAGAAAAGAGACAGAAACGAGGGGGATTTGCCTCACACCAGATAGCTGTTTTATGTGGAGCATATGAGAAAAACAAGAAGAAAGGACTGAGGTTTTATTTTCCAATTTGGCAAAGAGAGCCAGAAGCCCACTTGAGGAGCAACGGGTCTTAGAGCTGGATGATTTGTTTGGAGAAGCTCTCTCCAGCCAAAAAGGAGGATTAGCTGTTTGCAGATTCTCATGGAACCAAGGAAAGGTGGAGAGGGCTTATGAGGTTTGCCCCCCCCCCCCCCCCCCCCGCACCATAAAAAGACTACACATGCATATATATATATATATATATATGTATACAGTATATATATATACATATCCGACAATGTTAAGTTTGACGAAGTTGTTGTCGGCGCTGCCATCTGCTGGCTTAAAGTTTGAACTGTATTTCTAGACCTCAATCATCATCTGCGGTATACAGAAAACGGGGGCGGTTCTCATTCTCTTGACTCGGACCAGTTTCCCAGTGACTGTTGTTGAAACATATCCTCACTGAATGATACTTCCACCACCAATTTTCACTAGGGGATGGTGTTCTTGAGGTAATGAGATGTGCTGGGTGTGCACCAGACATAGTTTTCCTTGATGTCCGAAAAGATCTATTTTCATCTCATCTGACCAGAGCACCCTCATCCATGCAGTTTCTTATTTTTAGTAACAGCTTTCTTTTGGCCACAAACCATCTCTGTAGAGTGCATGGCTTATTTGGGGTCCTCTGGACATCTATTCTGGGATACCTCTCTGACTATTGCCCTCCTTGACTGGTCCGTGAGTTTTGGTGGTCGGCCCTTTCTAGGCAGATTGTTGTGGTCCGTCCATGTTGTTTCCATTTTTGATGGAGATGATGGTGCTCTCAAAGGCATAATCAATTATTTGGATTTTTTGTTAAACCAACACTGACTTGTACTTCTCAACAATTTTGTCCCTGACTTGTTTGGAGAGTTCCTTGGCCTTCCTGGCTGCGTTTCTTTGGGGTGTCTCTTGCTTTAGTGTTGCAGCCTCTGGGGCCTGTCAAGAAAGCTGTGTCTGGAGGTTGAAAGATACACATTTTTGTTGTAGATCCAGCAAATAAAATAAAAAAAAGTTTTGATATAAAAACAAAAAACAGGGGTAATGCACTGTGATTCATTGAAAAAATAAACAAAACAAAAAACCCCACAGGTGTAATATAAACTTTATAGTAATAGATATGATGACAAAACTGGGAGACCTTTAATGCCTTTCTTTTCCAGCTATTAATTTCTCAATGGCTCAATAGGCAGCAATGTTTTGAAATCTTGCTGTTTGTGCCATAGAAACGTCATCTTAGCATTGTGGTAAACGTAGTGCAGATTAGCATACCAGGAGCACACTTCCCAAACATTGTTGACAGATTTACTGTATACTAGGTCAAGGTCATACATGGGAACCAGCTGTCAAATTCCAAGTGGACCCTCCCACCATTTAAAGAAGTGCTCTTCAGTTATGTTTGCTCCAAATGTGCTGGCATGATTGAGAAACTTATCAGCCTATAAAACCTGTTGGTACTCCTCTGATAATGAAAGAAAAATAATAATAATAAAAGAAGGAAAAATTACAGTTTATAAGAAATTAAATTTTAATGAAATCAAGTTCAATGAAAATTAGACAATGTTTTACTTTGAGTTTCAACAAAATTATTTTAAAATACAAAGTTATGAAACAGGCCTGAACAAAAACAATGCTACCTTTATCTTAATATTTTGTCGCACAACCTATTGAAGCTATTGCTGCAATCAAACTACTGTACTGTATATGTGCTTTGGGGGTATATACAGTATCACAGCACTCATGCCAAAGTCAGCTGGGAAAGCTGCTAATGGCCACTACAAAGTATTGAAAATGAATTAATCAATGATTGAACTGGTTAGATAATAATAATAATAATAATAATAATAATAATAATAATAATAATAATAATAATAATAATAATAATAATAATAATAATAATAATAATAATAATCATCATCATCATCATAATCATAATAATAATAATGCATTAGATTTATATAGCGCTTTTCTGGAAACTCAAAGATGCTTCACAATAGATACATTATTCATGCATTCACACATTCACACATTGCGGTGAACTACATATGGAGCCTGAACTGCCCTAGGGCAGACTGACGGAAACGCGGCTGCCAGTGTGCTCTTATGGCCCCACCAACCACCACCAAATACTCACACCAGCCATACACCAGTGTGAATTGAAGGCAATGTGTGTGAAGTGACTTGCCCAAGTACACAACGACTTTGTAGAGAGCGGGATTCAAACAGAGGACCCACCGGTTACTGGATGACCGGCTCAACCTCCTGAGCCACTGCTGCCACAATAGGTCATGAAACTGCTAGTGAGTGATTCGCAACAGCACTGTATGCAATGCAACTAGCAGCATGATAGCATTATTGGCCACAAAACATCCCTAACAAGATTACATAAGAAATTAAGTAAAATGAAAATTCCTACAATTAATTGGTTCTTGCTGAGTATGCGCATGACTAAACGATAATGCACAGTTTTTTCACTAAATTGTGGTGTAATCGAAGAAAAGTCTCGTTATGATACCTTGAACTGTTTAGATATGACTGCAAAATAGTGCGCTTCGTTTTGCCACAAAAGCCATGTTAATTTTCAACGCAAAATTTCATAGTGGACAGAATTCTCAAATATGTCACCCCACCTCGGACACCACCTTTTCCAGCTCCTTTCCTCCATTTGTTGCTTTCAAACAAGGGACACAACAAGGGACCATAACACAGCAGACATTTCAATAGCTTCACTCAAGTCAGGTCAAGTTTATTTATATAGCCCTTAATCATACAAGTCTCAAAAAGCTTCGCATGCCCACAATTGATAAATATCAACGACATCTCCTAATCCATAGGTGTCAAACTCCAGTCCTGGAGGGCCGCAGTCCTGCAGCTTTTAGATGTTTCCGTTCTCCAACACAGCTGATATATGTTCAGCTCATCAGCAAGCTCTGCATAAACCTGATAACGATCCTACTGATTGGAATCAGCTTGTGTTGGAAGAGGGAAACCTCCAAAACCTGCAGGACTACGGCCCTCGAGGACCTAAGTTTGACACCTATAATCGAACCACAAGTGGGCAAGGAAAAACAAAACAAAAAATCATCAGGTGAAAAATGAGAAACCTTGAAAAGGGACCGCAAATGTGGTAATCCCCGTTCCAGGATGATCAGGCTGCAATGGATGCCGAATGGGCAACATTTTACATTGTTTGTGATATTAAACATTATTAACTAGAATAGTGCGAAAGTCCATTGAAGAAGTTGAAGCACAGCAAGAAGACATTGTCAGGGAAGTGGGTCCTCATCCACATCCAGCCCGGTTGGTCAGAGCAGCTATCTCCATGGCGGCAACTTCAAGTTGATGGTCCGCCTTGCCATTAAAGTAGGGATGAAACGATAACGGTAATATCGTGATGTCGCAATGTTAAAAGTGCCACAATATTGTCGCCGTCATGTCATGATTATTAGAAGCAGCACATCCGTTAAGAAGGTGGAGTTGTATTCAATTAGTGCAATTCTAGCATCCTCTGGTGGTTAGTTATTTGGGCAGTATAATTTTAATTAGGAATGTTTTGACCACTGCGGCAGTCATCACTCCTATAAATCAGTCATACCAGCAAATATTTTTCAACATCTTCGTAAAAAACAAACATTACTTTTGGCCCACTTCAGCCAAACACAACATTGTGAACTACATAGACCATGATGCTTTGCGCCACTAAGCCAATAGGAGCGCATGACAAAGACATTGCCAAGCGTATTTCTCTGTCACTGCCGTTATGTACAAAAACATAATATTGTGCTTTTTTCTCCCCTAGTATGAGTTATTTTTGTTTTTTAAATTTTCTTACAATATCGTGAGTTTTGACACATTATGGTGGGCTTTTTTTTTTATATTACATCCCTATTAACAGATTATATCTTATAATTTCATAATGACTCTTTACCAACATCTCTGAACTGCTACTATAGTTATTAGTATTCAGTGTTCATGCACCCCTGTTATTTTGCATCATTTACACAATCCAATTTTATTTGTTCACTGACACTTCACTATTGTACAGTTTATATTGTTAATAGTGCTCTGTAATTTGTAGAACAATGTAGTTGCACAGAGTTTGCCCACTTATATGTACTGTCTTTATTGTGAAAGTAGTAGGCAATCTACACAAATTCCTTTCGTGTTTTAACATATTTGAATTGTACTTAATAAAGATAATTCTCATAAGCTCTGTCACAATAAGGTCAATACAGAAAGTACAATTTCTTATGCAACACATTTAATTCCAAAACATTTGTTCTGTATTACAGAGTTAGGAGAAGTAGATCAAGAATCTTATCCACAGTCACGAGGGCGCAGACACAGCACATGTATTTGGAGCACCTTATGCATATAGCTACGTTTCAGATGATGCTCGCTCTCGTTTCCTCCTTTGTCACTCCTCTAGCCCTCCCACCTGCAGCTGCCCCCTCACTCACTCTAATCCACTGGTGGAATTTCACTCGACAAGTGATCAAAGACCAGTCGCACGTCGCCAGGTGTGGTTGGAGCTTCAACTGTTGACAACCGCCTTGCAATACCCCCCCCCCCATTTCTTTTCCCACTTCTCAGAAAAAACAACAACGAGGCAAACAAACAAAGCTGGGCAAACTGCTGTTTGTTTTCAGTCCGTTTGTTTCCACCTCTTCCATTATTTTTAAGCCTTTATTCTTTTTTTCCAGCAAAAAGTAAGAATTATTTCCCTCATTCTTTGAGACTGTGATCTTTGCTACCTTGTCTGCGGTCCCCCGTCAGCACTCTGTGTGGTGGCCAGTTTGAGGAGTTCTCTGACAGTAAATTACGACAGTGTTGAGACTGACGACCAGCAGGAGCTGTGGAACAGAGAGAGCGCAGTCAGCAGGGTTTTGGCTTTATTAGACTCTACTGCCAATGACTGGCACAACAACTCAGCATCCTTGTTTGCGCAAGTGAATACAGCACAAAGTCTGTCTCTTCTCTAAACCTATAGGTGGTCTGCAAGTGAAAACACATCAGCTCTAATAAGTATCTCATATCTTAAGTGACATGTACTTGTTTAGAGAGTGTCAACGTACTCTGGTGGCGATATAGAGGACTTCTGTACATGGTGATATTTTACAGACAGTCTATTACTATATATAAACGACTGTTACGTGACTTATGCCTTGTTTATTTTAACATATCAAACAAATCCTCATGTTGTCAAAAATCACATCAGCAATTGTGAAAAGCATGCAGAGCATTTACTGTACAAGGGCCAAATACAACAAAAGGTGTAGAAAGCCAGCATGTTGCATGATGCCTTGTTTTACTTTCCTGATGAGTCAGTTATGAGAGTAAATCTGACAGAAAATGACCTACCTAAAAGTCCACCATGCGGTGTGGTTGGAACAGTGATGACCACATTAAAGGAACTCAAGCATAAATATTCAGCCAAATCCTTTTAAGTTTAAATCATATTTCATTGTAGCGCTGAAAAAAAGGGCCAAAGTAGTCTTTCTAACTTAAATTGGATGAGCATGTGACAAATTTCAAAGGCTGTCAAAAGAAAAAGAGGGTAAGAAGAAGAAAGGGTTGGAAAAAAATACATTTACATCATAAATGCACAGGTTCCCTTTCAATGGGCCTCTTCAAAACTCTCTTCTGGCTTTTAATGGTAGGTACGTTCAAAGTGGCACAAGACTCCCACTGCTTCCTCAGATAAGTCTGTGTGTGTGTGTGTGTGTGTGTGTGTGTGTGTGTGTGTGTGTGTGTGTGTGTGTGTGCATAAACTCATGAAAAAGTAATTTTAGTTCGCAGTTGAAGTAAGCAACAAATCATTTTCCTTCGGTCGAACTCCCTTGGAGGCCACACAATCTATTTACTGTACATACAGTATGTCAGGTTTCTTTGTGGAATTGAGAGAGTAGTGCATGCTGCGGCCTTTCTTGCAGATAGCACATGTACCAATCCCAGCCAGTGCACCAAAACAAGTCAGGAAGGGAAGAGCTGAAAGTATCAACAATAGCATTGTATTTTTTTGTGTATGGCTGTAGCCAACTATGAGGTCTCTAATCCTGGACCAAGACTATTTCCAAGTGCCATTTTCTCCCATGAGCATATTATGGACAAGAAACACACAGTTGTGCATTTTTTTTTTGGTTGCGTGCATTCTTCCATTGACTTGAGTCTACCATTTATGCACCTCCATGACAGATACCAGAGGTGGGCACTTCTGTCAATTGTCGATTTCCGTCAATGACGATGCCTACCTTTCGCTGACTGCTTCCGCGTTTTTTGGTGAATGCTTTATGACGCAAAGGACACACACACACACACAGAATGAGAAAGACTGTCTGTACTCACATCACGCAGCAGACGTAAACGTGCTTCAATCAGTGCTCAGTCTGTGCACTTATCTGAGGCGTCACGTCATTGTGCATTCGCCGAAAGATACATGCTCTCAAATCTGGCCTTACATGTATCTTGCCACTGACTTGGGCGAAGTAAAAAAATAAGAATTACATTAATTTGTTAAATGTGTAAGTGTGGCATTCTGATTAATATTGCATTTGTCGAATATTAATTAAGCAGAAAAATCCATCTGTTTTTATCCATTCCAGGGGGCAGCCATTATTTCGATACAGTGACAACACCAATAAGGTGTTATTCACTGACAGCGGAGGCTAGCTTCAAATCATGAAAGCATGGATTTTTCCTGAGAATTGTGAATGTCATTTGAAGGCCATATAAAAAGACAAAGCACACTTTAATTGTGAAAAATACCTTATGTATTGTACAGACACATGCAGAGTGGAGTGGCAACGGGTTTTGGACGTGCGAGATGTTGGCCCCCCCCCCCACCCCACGCAAAATTTTATGGAAATAGTCTCTTTCGTTTGTGCTGCGTTTGTGCTGGTTTGTGCCATAACAAGTTTCGTTTGTGCTATTACTGTTTTGCAGTTATCATAAATTATTTTTTAGGTCATCCAGAGTTCACCCAGCAGCCCATCTATTGAGAAAAGGACCCGTTATGGGTCCATTTGTTTGTGCTACATTTGTGCTGGATTGTGCAGTTAAAATTTTCGTCTGTGCCGCGACGGTTTTATAGATATTAAACATTTTAGTTTTGTGTGATGACATCATCCAGCCCCCCGTTTAGTTCAGATTGGAGCCGAAATAGTGTTAATCGTTTGTACTGCGTTAGTGATGGTTTATGCTGTTAAAATTTTCGTTTGAGCTGCGACGGTTTTATAGATATGGCATATTTAATTTATGATGACGTCATCCATCCATGGTCGTCCCCCGTTTCCTTTGAAATGCACCCAAAATGTTGTCAATTGTTTGTGCTGCGTTAGTGCTGGTTTGTGCTGCAATTTTTTTAAATTTTGTATTTATCTTTCAAAACTAAAATTCAACAACATAATTTACATAAATGAAATTATTATTACTATATCTTTGGTCACGAGATCATCAAAGATGACGTCATACTACGAGACTACTACTACTACCAGGTTGTTCGCCGGGCTGCATTTGCTGTCGATAAGTTGGTCGCTCCATTTTTATTTTAGTCTCACTCACTCACAGTAAACAAAAGCCAAGGTCATATAGAGTGCAGAGAGCTCAAGCAAAACAAATGCCGTTATTGATCGATTCTGTAGATATCACAGCGTGCAAGCAATCTTAAATTGAAATGTACTACTAGTAACACGAGTTGTTATCAGCCTAGCAGCTACGTACAATGACTTTGACATTTGAGTGCAGTTGGCAGTGAGGGCGCGGGGGACACGTCCCCCTCACAGTCTCATAAAGACCACAATCCATCCCATCCACTTTCGCCACGGCAAAAATCTCTGGTAAAACGAATGTTCCTCTTCCATCTGCTACAACTGTAGGAATTTGCACCTCTGAGTCAGTCTGACAAGCGCTAGGCGCTCGCAGCTCCAGCATTACTATTGCAAGCAGCACAAGTCTTATCGTGCTGTAAAATAAAATAGATGTCTGCTCAATGTGAAAAATAGAAGGAACACTTTTTAGAAGATGTTTGTAACTTTTTTTCTCTTAGGCTAGACAAGTCTTGTGTCGTGTAGCCTCCTCAACGATTGATTCTTCATACACAAATTTTAAAACAACTAAATTTCTAGATCAACAGTTGTAGGTGAGCAAGGCAAACCGACTCACAGCACCTTTTTGAACAACTCAATAAAATATTTCGTTTCCAGTCTGGTTTGCAGCTACAGGCGGCGGTTGGGGACCCCTGCCTAAGATTATTGAAATCATAAGCACCGGTCAGGGGGCGTTTGTCGGCCTCCTCCTACATTCTCATAACATGCATGGTAGAGTCATTGAAGAGGTTGTTTGTCTATACCCTGCAATCGGCTGGCAATCAATCCCGTGTATATCCGTTTCATGTCCAAAGCCAGCTGGGGCTAACCTTGCCAGCAAGCTAAATTCTTGCGGTATTTGTTCACAAACACCATGAGAATCCATCTTGGACTACTCCCGCTGATCCGTTCGCAACCAACCTTTTTTAGGTCGGACCAATCACAAAGCAACACTGTGCGACGAAAGTGGCAAAGCCGTGGGAAACAAACAAACCTAACATGGCGACACCAGCGGACGAATGCATGGACGCTGCAATTAATTGTGTTTTTGTATAATTACTTACAGTTTCCTTTTTGAAGAACAGCGGGAGGAACTTAGTGCATTTTTATCTGGTGAAGATAGTCATGCTTTTCTTTTTCCTACGACGATATTCACATCCGTTGCCGTGATTGGTTGAAACAAAAGTTGGGTAGGCGTGCACAAGTTGCCACATAGCCCAATCGGCTCAAAGTATTGTATAGCATGTCCCACCTTTCCCAAGCAAATCCCAGTGGAGCAGTCCCAGATTGATATTGTGGAACACCCTTGAGTGAATCACATTATCAATCTGGCTATTGCCAGGTTAAGTTGGGCTCAAGTTCACCCATGGCCCTAATGAGAATAAACTGTACAGAAAAAGGATGGACGGATGAGCCTCTGCATTGTGACTTATTAGGATTATTTAAGATCATATTTCAGACATATAAGGAGGATTTTTGACACAGTATAATTTTGTACGTTTACATGCAGGCAATATTTAAAACCAGAATATTGGCAGTATTTGGGTTTTGAAAGACCATGTAAACACACAAAAACCTGTTACCCCTTTCGTAACTGGAATTCATGATCATATATTGTTCATATGTCGCTAAACGAGCCTCGCTTGAATACAATGATTTCTCTGTGGCGTTTCTACATTATAGTGTTCCCTTGCTTTAACGCGGTTCACTTTTCCTGGTCTCGCTGTTTCGCACATTTTTTTTTTACAGTAATGTACCTATTTAAAAAAATAATAATAATTAAGGTTTGAACATTGAGAATGTAAAAGATAAAGCTAACTACTTCGCCGATTTCATTTATTGCAGGTATTTTTTGGAACCTAACCCGAGCGGAAAACGAGGAAACTCTATATTTTCTGTCTCTACCGCGAAATTGCCACAGTGTGTATATCTATACACACATTTTTGCGTGTATGTAAGTGAGCAGGGAAGAAACCGACGACTAGGTTTAGCGTAGTGAATGAAATAAACAATGTTTTTTATTGAGCATAGAAAGTGAAAAGCGGAAAATGATGTCTACTTATGTACTGACGTCCATGCCTCACGCTAACGGGTTTTTCCAATTGAGCACAATGAACATATATATGGAGTAACTCATTCTGCTCATGCTTGTAAACGGATTATCCCGAATATTTCAGAAACAGGAATTTTGACTTTAACCTGAATATTAACTGCATGCAAACATAGTCATTGTGTTGTTGGCACACCCTCACGCTAAAACTTAATTTAAGTGGCTTGAAAGTGGATTTAAAGTAGTTCAGTATTTATACTACTACTACTACTAATAATAATAATAATACCTGATTTTCAACATAATATTCCACTAATTTCCCTGAAAATTTGTTCTTTGCTGTGGCATGGTCTAAGGCAAAGATTTCTGCTGTGGATCAACATAGTGAACCCAGGATTTCAAAGCATAATATAGCATATTTGCATCAATATGAAACTTCAGATATACACATGAACAACCACTGTTGTTTTCCTTTCCTTTCCTTTTTCTTGTTACGAATTGTTGTTGATGGGGCCCATTTCCCCCTCCATTATTCCCCCTTTCAAACCTTTGTTCACGTTCTGTTCTTTCTTCTCCACCTCTTTCCACTGCAGTGTTTCCTCTGCTTGACATTGCACACAATTTGGTGAACTTCTGCACAAAATGGTATCTTCGGGAAGGTTGCAAACTGAATGGGCTCCGGATCTCAGTTAACAGCCAGCCAAGCAGTCATGCCCCACGGTGAAAGCCCGGCATCAAAGCCACAAATCTTTCCTTTTTTCTTTGCCTCCCTCCCTTTCTCTGTCTCTTTTTCCACGGTGGCACTTCCAGCAGATGGGAATGTTTAAACTTCATATATCAGCCTCATTACGAAGCCTCAAAGCCTCGCATTGATTCTAAAGGCACTCATTTGAATTTTTAATCACACGTATGTATGACTGCTGCACTCAGCAACTATCTAGACGCAAGTGTGCACATCCACACCCTAACACTCTCATCTCTGCTCCTTCAGCTCTTTCAAAGTGCTCTGCCTCTGAAGTTGTGAAGTTCAAACTTCCTCTCAGAAAAAGTCTCAGCTAATATTGTTCCAGCATGTTTGAATTTGCAGCGACAAGCACGGGCACACGCAGTTCAGACTCAATTGTGTGCATAGAGTTGACGCTTGTGGGGGGGCCAGGTGATTGACTTAACAGTAGCGTTTGATTGCACAGCCAAGGTGTTACTATTCACCGTTACTCTTCTCTTTGATGTCAAATATGTAGTTGGAGGATAGGAAATATCAAATATTATATATACAGTTACACACCACTCACTTGCCCTAGCGGATAAAGTGTTGCTATGTAGGGCCTCCTCACGCTCAGTTACCATGTGCATACAAAGTCCTGGATAAGCTACAGAGACTTTGTCACTCAAGCAATAACAGGGAGAAAGAATCCTTCAGATCTTCCTGCAAGAAATACACCTTTGAATCTGAATTTCCTTGCAGAGAAAAGGGCTTTGAAAATCTAATGCATAAACATTATCTTCTTTCCTCCCGCCCCTCTACTTCTTGCTCCCTCCATTCCCTCCCATCACCTATAAGCGCGCAAGCTTCTGAGCGACTTTGGAAGAACTTCCCTTTTTTAGAGTCCTCAGTAACTTAAATACGAGGCGGTTGGGGATTTGGATATTGTTCTGTCTCATCAAACGCAGAGATGTGCGCCTAACCCCCTCTTGCCTATTCTCTTTCTCTTTCTGTCTGTCAACACCCAGTCTTTAAGAAAGATAGTTCTCCTCAAGACTGATGTACTGTAATTTGATATGCCCCACCACCCCGCTTGCCATAGGTTTCCTACTATGGGGGTTTGGATTTTTTTTGTAAAGGCACACTCTGGCTCAAGGGATTGCAAGCAAGGATGTTAGCATTGGTTCAGTCAGTTAGCTATCTTTAACAGCATAATATATTTATAATATTTGAATGACATATAATATTTGAATAACATATAACATGGCATATTTGCTTGTCTAAACCAATAAAAATGCGTAATGGGTTATGTCAACAATTCTGGTTCATGATTGGATCCTAGCTAACCAATCCCAATTGCAAGTTGATTTGCATGATGTTCATCATAGGGCTGGGCGGTCAATCGAATTAATTCCGTTAATTCGTCCATTTAAATTACCACAATGTGAAAATTAGCTAAATCGTGAAATCGAGGTGCTTATAAATAAATACACTTCCTCTCCCTTGAGCGGCTCACGTCTGCTTACGCTCGTTGTTTTGGGGTCCTTCATTCGGTGGCTGGACTGCTTTCTGATGACGTCACGCTGTTATAGCGAAGCTGCGGTATGTGACGTCATCAAAAGGCGCACAGGACCCTGAAACAGTCGTGCAGGCGGTTCACACATCACCGCCTGTTTGCTACTTCGGCCAAACGCTACGCTACCTACTAGAATTTGGTCTCCCCGAGCATCAGCTAATCTCTGAATCTCCTACCCGAAGGGGGTCCCGTCAGAAGATGATAGCGCATTCTTGAGCAGGAGAAGGCAATTGGACAAATATTGGGGGCAGACAAGGAAACACGGCACTTAGTGCGTACCTGGCAGGACATTGACATTTTAGAGTCTGTGAAAAGGGCCATAAAGTCTTTGCATGACTTTACTGATGCATTATCTGGAGAAACATATGTGAGTATGTCTTGCATAAAACCAACCCTAGACCCGTTTAACAAGAGTGTGCTCAAGGCTGCTGAAGATGATACTGTGCTAACAAAAAAATCAAAACAGGTATGTTGGACTATCTCAACAGGAAATATAGTGTTCCGGCCACACAAGATCTGATTGACATTGCCTCACTGTTAGATCCCAGATTCCGTACAAGATACATTGATTCAAGCAAGCTCGAAAGCCTTAAAGAGAGAGTTGTTGCAGAACTCTATTCCATGCACTTCAGAGGGCTTCTTGCTGGTACTCCTGCTGAGGAGGACTAATCAGTGAGTCAGAGTAGTGTTGAAATTGTTGAACCCCAAGAAAAGCGTAAGAAAACCTTTGGCAGCTTCTTTCAAAAGGATGCGGTTGAAAGTACTACCCACACTGAGACATTTGAAAATAAAGTTAAGAGTGAATTGTCAGCATATTTACGTTCATCTGAAATTGATGCAGATTCAGACCTCCTTCAGTGGTGGAAATTAAATGAGGCACATTTTCCTAAACTCAATTGGCAAAGAGGTACTTGTCAATACCAGCGACAAGTGCTCCTTGCTCCATCAGAAAGGGTATTTAGTACCGGGGAAACATTGTGACATGCACCAGAGCTTGTCTTTTGCCAGAGTCAGGTGACAGGCTAGTTTTTCTTGCAATAAATTTAAGAGTTTAATTACAATCAAACGTGGTGCTGATTATTATAAGCTGTTGATCTTGAAGTTCTGTCTTATACAAATGTTATTGTGAGTTGTATTTTTGCACAAGTGGTAGAATACTGGATGTGTGGTTTACAATAGTTAGAACTACTTGTGGCATTTAAATTATGCAAAAGCTATGAGTAGCTTCTTCTTTTTTTGCACAAGCTATGTGGCATTTAAGTTATGCAAAATGTATGAGTAGCTTTTTTTGCTGATGACATATTTATTAATTTTATATTATAATAGTATAATTGTAATTTGTTCTGAGAGTTGTTTTCCAACTTGTGGAACCAATAGGCACTTATTTTGCATAAGAAAAACCTCACAGTAAACCAGCAAATAAAAAAAAAAAAATTTCATACTGAAATAATGATCTTAACTCAGTTTAGTCACAAATGTAGTTAGTGTAAACTGTGAAATCTGGGTTTGTATAGTTGAACACAAAGCTGATATATTTGTTATTTGTTATGCCTAACAAATAACATATAGTGGTAGGCATTTGTTATGCCTGCCACTATATGCCACTGGCATAAATAGAAGAATGTAAATGATAATACAATAATAATAATAATAATAATAATAATAATAATAATAATAATAAGTGTATAACTGTGAATAACATACACTTTCTTTTTTTACTCCAAGACATAATACATTTTTCTAAAACTGCATACCAAATTGAACCGAAAACCATGAGCACAAAACCGAGAACCGAACTGTGGAATTTGTGAACTGTTCCATATATATGGTTTTCGGTACATAACAACATAATTTAAGTGACAGTGAAAGTGTTCTTCTTTGCCAATAGTGTCTAATAGTGATGCACTGAATATTTGGCCACCAGAAATAAAATTAAAGTCGAAAGAATATGGCCGAAAGAGGATGTTGTGATGATGCAAGCAAAAAAAAAAAATGCTGCAAGGAAGCACCTACATCACGTCATCCGCGCCGCACGGCCAGAAAATGCTCAGTTGCTCACCCCTCGTATGGTGTTTAATGTACCATTCGCCAACATGTCTCTGATGTCTGTAGTGTGGACGCATTTCAATTTATATTGTGCTTTGTTAAAATGCTGGTGTGAAATAGGCCAAAATATTTTACAATAATATTATAATTTTAATTAATTATAATAAATGCAATGATAATAAAAAAATTGCATCATTTTTTTTGACATTTCGGTTTTTGGCCAAGCATTTCTCATTTTCGGTTTTGGCCCAAAAATTTCATTTCGGTAAAGCCAATACGTCGAAAAAGGAAGTCAAGCTGGCGGTCACGTCGCCACGCAGGCCGACTTGAAGCCCACCAAGGCAATTGCATTGGCATCAATGTGTTGTTTGATAAAGCTTTATTTTTTAAGTTAGCCTTGGTGTAGGCGCCGTGTTAAGTTGAGTATGTTTCCAGCTTCATTGACATGTCTGAATGACGGGGTAAATCCATTATGTGCCTTGCGCTGGTGTGCCGTCATAAAATATCGATGCTGCCGTAAGTGTATCAATATATTTATTGCAACAGAGAGCACAACAATATATATATATATATATATAAATATACATACATATATATACATATATACAACAATATATTGCAATATTGATTTTCCCCCTAATAATTTTCATGTGTAGTAGTTATGGAAAGGATTTTGGCTTTAAAATTATCACATTAATCATGTATTAATGCAGATTAATCACACTATTAATTTTGACCACAGATGATCCTTTAGCTGACAGCGGATGGTTACATTAAAGGTAGCACAGTTTGTGTTTAAGCAATAAACATAACTAAATGCATTAAAGTTATGCATTTAATAAATGTTTGCATATGACATTCTGAATATTTGTTCATGTCAAACTATCGGGGTCTTGCGAGGCAACATTGTTTTTCAAACACGTACAGTATTTAGAGAATAGATTAAAATCAATCACAGCCATTGCTTGAACATCTCTCATAACCAATAAAATGATTAGGAATGCCCTGAAGAAGAAGAAAAAAATTATGCTAAGTAACGGACTTCAAATGGTAGAACAAGAAAAATAATATCCGTTGATACAGAAACAAGAGGAATGTTTCAGGCTGGCTGATTCAAGCTCCCCAAAGAGCATGCACTTTACCTGCTTAAAGAAGACTGGAAGGAGTACAATATATATAAAGTACTCGATAGTTAAGACCACCCACGGTTGCATCATTTTGAAACTACACACTATAGATACACTCCTGAGCTTACATTGAAGTGCCATTGTAAATTAAACTGTCCAAGGCAGGCAAGAGGGGACGAACAACGCCTCAAACAAACGCCTTGACCCCTCAAATCACATCCACACAGGCTTCCTTCAGCACTCAGTCTTGTCCGCCCCGCTCCATGCTACGTGTCAGTGAAACCTACCCGTCAGTAAACACCCAATTTTCCTTTACTGTACAAATGAGGATACAAGAAGCCAGATTTCCCTCCCTCACTCAGCTCAGCTGAAGTAGTACAATTTGAAGATGTAGTAAAGCTCCTTGTGAGCCTGTCAGTGGAAGCGTTTCTCAGTCACACACAAGTAATAGATGTAAGTCCCTCCTGCAAAACACAGACAGACTTTGGACAAATTACCTGAGTGCCAGACACCTACTCAGAAAGCCCCGCCCAACCATGTTCTGCATGCTGGTTTGAGGATAATCACCAAAAGTTTTTACAAGAAATACGTAATTGCTCATTATTTATCATGCTTGTTAATTTTCTTGTTTGAGAAATTTTTGGGGGATTATTTATTTATTTGTTGATTTTATTTGGACTGCAAAGATGCCTATTGACCATCTAATAATATACTTATTATGTTTGTGAGCAGCTTGATGAAGATATATATATTTTTTCACTTATTTTTTTATAGTTGTCAATATTTCCAGTTTCCCCATAATGAATTGCCACCTTGTGGTCAGAGAGTTTGCGTGCCAGTGTCAGTAACAATAAGAGCTTTACCAGGAGGAGCCTTTTTTTTTTTTTTAAATTGTCGCTGATGGGACACAATAGCCAAACAGGTCTTACCAAGGCCTAACGAAGTGCAATTTCTTAGCTGGTGAACACCCCTAATCACCCAATACCACGGAGAAAACACTTATCAACAACAACATGCAACAATATGCTGGCTTGTATGGCAAGCCCTTTGAGCATTTATTCCATATCCTTGATATCAGACAGTTATGGCAAGCCCTTTGAGCATTTATTCCATATCCTTGATATCAGACAGTAGTGTGTCCTAACTAGTGCAGTCTTTGTCAGAACTAGGTGGACATTCAGCCATACTAGTTATGCGCTTTGTCGTACTACTTGTACAAAAACACTGACATGTCACCCATTTTCTGCAACTTGTGCCTCTTTAATCAAACTAGTGCTGACACAAGTCTAACTAGTGACACATATAAGCATGCATGTAGTGCCAGGCTTGTGATGCGTATGCATGATGTCACATTTCTACCGGCTTGCTCATGTATGCATGCTTAGAACTGGTCCTGAGACTGTTGAAAAGCTCATCACAATGACTTTGATCAAGGACTTTTTTTTTTTTGCCTTTACGATCATTAGCCTTTATCAGGACGTTTCCTCTATTAGGCATCAAAGTGGTGGCAACTGACAGTTCTTGCTGTTTATGGCTTCTTGTAGTATAAACATCATCAGACAGCTCAAATTCAGTCGATCGTAACGAAAAGCCTCATGATGGAAAAATCAAACAGGGATCCCATTTATAGAAGCCCATGCTGGGAATTCATCTCTTGGCCACTTCATTCAGTAAATGCTACGCATATCTTGCCCCCACTGGCTCTGGCTGACTACCCAGCTCACATAATCTTTTTCTCTTTTAAATAAATCTGCTTGGACCCCCCTCCATCAATTGCCTCCCTCTCCTCTCTCTTGCACCTGCTGCTGTGAACAGCGGGAGCCCAGTGTGTGTTTCTGTTCATCCCTTGCTTTTTTCCTATTGCTCTCGCCACTCCAATTCCTCCATGCCTTTCTTTCATGTGTGCTCTGCTGTCAAGCCCAGCTGGATCAGGCCTGTCAGTGTAGACACACACAGCCTTTGTTGGTTTGAAACAAGCAGTTTGAAAGCAGTGATCGAGTCTTTTGCGAGACCTTTTCGTCTCAGGCAGAATTTACTTTTTACGTTGTTTCCGCTCAAAATACTGGTATTAACATTTCTTTAAGAATCTCGCTTCATTCTATATTAATTCAATATAAGACCATTCTCAGTTAAACTGAGGCTAACAGCAAAAGCAAAATTAAGTGCAGTGTGGGTTTATTGGTGATTATGCAATTGAAAACATTGCACTTCAGGTTCTTGGAATGAGTTCATGACCTTCATTTTCTCCATTTGGAAGTTATATGGTGGAGGCCTTCTGAAGGTTTCCTAATAAATATGTACGTATGTGAGAACTATATATTGCCCTGACAGCTTCTCCATGTTCTTCACACGCGAATGTTCTCCATTTCCAAGTTGACTTCACCTCCTCAGTTTTATGACACTACTTTAATAAACAAAATGTCAACAATCTTGGATTTTATTTTTATGTATTTAAAATTGTATTCATTCAGGTAAGGCAACGGAGAACAGATTCTCATTTTTAATGCAGACTGGTTGCAGGGTCAAACAAAAATAAAACAAATACAAAGAAAAACAAAAAGTACAAACAAAATGGTAATAAGTTTGGACACACTTTCTTATTCAATGCATTTGCTTTATTCTCATGACTATTCACATTGTAAATTCTCACTGATGGCATCAAAACTAAGAATGAACACGTGGAGTTATGTATTTGACCAAAAAAAGGTGAAATAACTGAATACATGTTTTATATTATAGATTCTTCAAAATAGCCGTCCTTTGTTTTGGTTACTTTTTTGCATACTCTTGTCATTCTTACCTCTGGGAACTCCTTAAAGACTGTTGGAAAACACTTTCAGGTGACTGTCTACCCTTTGAAGCTCACCGAGAGAATATTAATATATATATATATATATATATTTTTTTTTTTAAATCAGCGCTAAAGGGCCCACATTGGACCATGCAGTTTCTGACTAGATGTATGACAAAAATGCCATTTTAAATACAGTGGAACCTCAGAGTTTGAACGTCTCGAAACTCGTACAATCTGACCTCAACCAATAAATCTGAGTAAAAAATGCCTCAGAGTTTAAACAAATTTTTGAACACCCAAATAAAGCAAGCTAAGCCGAACGTACCTTGAAAACAGGGTAGCCGAACGAAGCCGAGCAATGCCGAATGCTCACGTTGCGGTAGTTGAGACGATGCACTGCTCATTTCCAATCAGATCGTGAATACTCCTGGAGGTGCTCCATACTCGCGAGTGCATTTAGATTTTTCCACAACAATTTTGTTCGCCATGGGCCCAAAGAAAGACAACAGTGCCAGTGGCAGCAAAGCAAAACATACAGTGCTACGAACCACAGTGGAATTAGGAAGGATATTATCGCGCCGTTGTAACTACCTTGACTACTTCCGTAAATACTGGCACGAGGACCCCCTTAGCTGTTCAACAACGTGCCTGACGTTAAACAACGCACGCAAGGACCGCTGAGTAGTCTAACAATTTGCCCAATGTAAAATACACAAACTCAGCACTGAACTAAAGCAAGCATTAACATAGCATTTATCATCCAGCATCCATCATCACACCACAACAAAAAAAGGTAAGGTATTTTATTTTTATTTTTTATTGTTTAAATACTGTACAGGGTGTAAATGTAAAAAACATAAATTGAAATTAAAATAGGAATATTCTGTTTTTAAAGTGATTAACCAATGAACCTTACAGTATCTTAATATATTTCATGCTCAGTGCATGTATAAAAGATCCAGTGAAAAAAAATTACGATTCAAGGATAATAAAGAATAGTTGCACTATAAACTAACATTAAGTGCAAGGTGCTCATTTTGTACAATCAAAATTGTAATATTACTAAATATTCAGGTATTATGTTTATCTTGCATGTCATTCCAAATCCACAAGAAACTATTAGATCTACTCACTGTGTCGTAAAGGTAGTATACAGTAAGACCCAGTGCAAGCGCTACTAAGCCAAGTCTGCCCTCAAGTGGTAGATGGTGTGATTACAATCTAAAACTATTCAGTTCCAGTTCACATGGGATAGCGACCGAGCCAAGCCCATTTAAAAATTCATTGGAATTTTTTTTAATTATTTTTTACGTAAATCCAAAAATGTCTTTAAAAAATGCTGACCGTCCAATATGCATTTTCTTTGAAAAATGGGGGTCAGAACCGAAAAACATTTAAAAATGTTTGTGGGGAAAATAAATAAATGTACAGGTGCCGAATCGTGAATACTGTATTAGAGGAAATATATCACACTTTTTTTTCTTAAACTTAATCGAGGGGCCGTTCGGAGTGTGGGCGTGGCCTGCCAGTTGCTCATCCCTGGCCTTGAAAGAATGACGTATACAGTTGGGTAGGTGATCAGTATTGATGGGTACATGAGGCCTCATGAAGCATTTCAACACACCGGGCAAACTGAACTGTGTTAGAAGTGTGTCGGTACTGTGTCACTCTATTGCTCACTGATCAGTAATCAGGAGATTTAGGATAGGCAGCAGGTTGGCAAGGAGAGTAAGGTGTGGCCAGAGCGGTTGTGAGCCGAGTGCAATCTTGACACACACGAGACAGCAGGCCCGTGAAAAGCCAGAAAAACAATGGCTGGTGTTTAAGTTGCTTCCGACTTGATTCTGTCTCACTCTATGTGAAAAGCTCGAAAAAGGACTTCCTTGACATTTCATTTGCATTGTTCTACTAACAGAAGAATAAACTAAAAAAATGTACAACTCACTCAAATCAGCAATCGCTCAATTAATGCTCAAATTTTTCTCTCTCATGAGCTCCAGAAAAATCACAGTAAAGATGTTTGGAAGTCTTTGAAAAATTATACTTTCCCTCTTATCACATCATCTCACTCCAAAACAATGTCTTCCTATTGTTCTCACAGCAGGGAGTCCACTGTCCTGTAACGGTGTGCTGTAATGCTTTAAAGCTATGAGCATGGGAAAGAAAAAAAAAACCCTCTTTATTCTTTGCACCTTGTCGTCCGGATACATTAAACAGAATCAAAGACGCCATTTACATACCATTTGTGTTTCATCTTTGAGAATTGAGACAGCAACAGAGCTCATCCTGTGTGAAAGTACGGATGCTTTGACTTTCTGAACTTTTTTGCAACGACGCATAGGAGGGAAGCATGATTGAAAGCTGGAGGAGGAGGAGGAAGGGAGATGAGAGCCAAATTAAATCGCAGTATTTCGATGTAATTTCTTCTTTTGTCATCTTGTCACCGTGTCTCCTCCTTATTATCCAACCACACAGGGTATTTGTCATGAATTAGTGACAAAAGCCTTTGGAAGCGTCTCCTTCACTTTTCTAAGCGAGTGTTTAACATTGTTTTTTACCTGACAACGCAACATGGCACATTCACGGTTAAAATAGCTAATATATGACGTAATAATAATAACATGTGTTTTATGAGTGGGATTACACTGCAGAGTTAAAGCTTTTTGGTTGTTTTAATTTTGGAATATGGCTCGAGCTGCTTGAGCAATTGATGCAAGGATAATGCATGCAACGGATAAAAAAATCTCATAGTATGGACCATATCACAGTTTTGAGTTACAAATCGAATCATTTTCAATCTAATCATTGTTGTAAAAAAAAACGACAAATAGAACTTTGTCCTTCATTTATTTTACAACATGTTTGCTAATTAAGTATATTAAAAAAAAACATTCAATTCAAAATGTTAAGTATTGCTGCTTAGATTGAATGAGCACAACATTAAGTGCAATATAAAGCATGATTGTCATGATCCGTATTGGTTTAATTTTGTATTTGGTTTTGCTTCATGTTATGTATTTTTTTGTGGTTCATGTCTTTCTCGTTATGGTTTTGCGTTTGTCAGCTCCTATGTCTGCCAATCAGATCCCTCAGCCACTTAAACATTTTTGTAAGCACACCTGACCTCCCTCACTGCTTCCTTCATTTGGGTCCACAATGGCCCACACACCCCCTTGACAATGATGATGATACTTTCTTTTATACAAGTGTCCGGGCGTCGGTATGTATAAAATCACTGTCTTAACGTCGGTGCTGTTGGAGAGCGTATTGGGGATGTTTTTTGGTGGATTCACCATGTTGAATCGGCGTCTGAATGTTTGAAATTTGTTCACTTTGATCGTCTGTTAGCTAGCGAATCAGTACATCGGGCAATAGTAGGAAGTGACAAATGCGGATAAACAATAAGCAATGGAAAGCCATCAGAATATTACTCATCTTTCACATTATTACTCTTCACATTTGGATGAAATTATGTCTGTCTGGATAGAAGATTAATAGGATAAATTTATTTATTTATGAATTTATGTTGCTTTTTCTGCCGACTTTGTTCAGTGTTGCAAAATGTTCCAAACCCTCTTTATACTTTGAAACCCTTTTTCTTATCGCAGAGAAATTTTGAACATGTCATTTTTCCTGTGTGATGTGCCAATGGTCAGGCCAATGCCACAGGCGGTAGACATCGATCACATTTGATCGATCACATTTGGCTGACCGTCACTGCCACGCCACCAACCAATTCCGTGGATCATGTGTGTGTCAAACCATGGAGCACGAGCTGCACGGATCACGGTTTAAAAGATTATCTGGTGCACCGTCCGTTGCACAAGTGTTAGTGTAAGTGTGTTTTTTGCCTTTAAGAATTACTTTCAAGGTCTACAAGGGCCAAGTCAAGTCAAGGTCTACAACTTATGAAGAACTTCACAACCAGTTGCAGCATGTGCGTCCCACTTCACCATACAGTCAGTCTTATGCTTTGAATCTTGTGACATGATCCGCCCTGTTCCACATGTCTGAATGCCATAGTAATTTTTGCAAAGCTTGCCATTTATGAACTAGTGCTGTTATTTTTTCCATATGTAAAACATTGTGTTGACAAACCGAAGATGTTTAATTTGATTGAAATTTTCCGTCCATCCATTTTCGACCATTAATCTTGTTCTCAGGGTCACAAGCGAATTAGAGCCTATCCCAGCTGACTTTGTGTAAGTGGCGAGGTACACAGATTGTTCAGTCACAAATCACATATACTGTAGACAGCTAATCATTCACACTCACAATCATTTGCAATTTAGAGTCTTTCCATAATCTTACCTGTTTTCCAAATGTGGAAATAAATGTGAGAAACCCTGCACGAGGAGAACTAAAAATGGCCAAAGCAGAAATTCAAGTCCAGAACCTTTGACTTGACTGTTTAATAATGGGGGATTTCGTCTTTGTGCATTGTGCGTGTCATATTCATGAAATTACCGCTTAGCTTGCCACTACGATTACGTCATTTGTTCCATGCATCAAGTAAATATATTAACATAACTTCATCACAGCTTTTCAATATAGAACGGACTATGTAAAATTAAGTCAGTTAGCATAAGTAGTGTGTATATATATATATATATATATATACAGACGCTCCCCTACTTACGAACATTCGAGTTACGAACAACGGTACATACGAACATATCTGCGCGCATGCGCGCATGTCAAAAAATGTTCGGAAAGAGATGCTGTAAGTTAGATTTTTTATTGTGCACCTTTTTCCGAGTACTGTAGTGCTTCTTTCCGCCGCTAATACCGACGCTTGGCGCTGTGAGAGCTCACCCAGCATTGGAGGCTCAGCAACGTGTCGAGGAGGGGGAAGAAGAAGAAACGCCTGTCGCTCATAGATAAAGCCATCGCACTCTTCGAGCAGCAAGACCCAAATATTGAACGTTGCACAAAGGTTGCAAATCAATTGAATGATGCCATACAGTGCTACCGCATCATTTATGATGAAAAAAGAAGAAAACTGTGCAATCGTAGTTACAGTAGATCGCTTCTTTCGGCCAGTTTCTAGTAAATCCTCCAAGGAAGATACTCATCAACCCACATCTTCTTCTCCTCGACCCTCAACTTCTTCCTACATTGAAGTTACGGAGGAGGAAGTAACTTTTGAAGCCCATTCCAGCGACGACGAAGAACCTCTCATGATATAAAATCCTCCTCTTCCTCCTCCTCCTCCTCCATCAAATCCTTAAGCATCGAGTACATCTTCCAAAAGTAAGTTAAACTTCATTTTATTTATCTTATTACGTACATGTACATACTGTGTGTGTCTCTCGCTCTCTCTCTCTAACATACGTAGTACAGTACTGTACGTATTCTCTTTAAACATAAATTATAATACAAAATATAGCACTGAAGCAACTTACGAACAAATTCACCTTACGAACGATCGCTCGGAACGTAACTCGTTCGTAAATTGGGGAGCGTCTGTATATATATATATATATATATATATACTGAACACTCCAAATTGTCCTTAGGTGTGATTGTGAGTGTGGTTGTTCGTCTCTGTGTGCCCTGCGATTGGCTGGCAACCAGTTCAGGGTGTACACCGCCTACTGCCCGAAGCCAGCTGGGATAGGCTCCAGCACCCCCGCGACCCTTGTGAGGAAAAGCGGCCAAGAAAATGGATGGATGGATGAATGGATATATATATACACTATTGCACAAAGTAAAATCATATTCATTTTGGTGAAACATGCCTTTAATGCATACAACCAATGTCCATACATTTATGTGAATCCAACACTGTTTTTTCCCCCAGTGTATTTGGGGATTTGCACGTTTACATGGCCTCTCATAACCCCTATATTGCCAATTTTCTAGTTTTGAAAGGGTTGTTGACTGCATGTAATCGTAGTCACTACTGTACTGTGGTTCTTGTCCAACTTTACTATTGCACAACTGTGTTTGGTTTCCTTACAGTGCTGAAAAGTTTAGAGATCAATTATTTTGGAAACTTTAAGTGTACTGCATTCGGCTTTTAAGAAGATATCATTACAAAAAAATTCTAGGTCGTTCTCTTTTATCTTTCGGCACCACTCTGTCTCACGTTACTCCTTGCATTGCCTACCTGTCCCAGGTTTAAATAAAGCCCCACCCACTCGCTGACTCGGGTGTGTACTTCAACAGAGACCTATTGTTCTCTAGAGATCCTCTGGTAAAGCCTACCTGGCAGAAGACCTGTAACCAAAACAGTGATACCTTTATATACCGACACATACGGGAACGTCCTGATCATTGGAATGTGCTCAAGAGCAACGTCAAGCTTTAAAAACATTGATCTCTACCTGGCCAACTTGCTGTTTGTAAGTGAGTGTCATTTATTTACACCATAGATATGATCTGCTAGCTTGGCTGACAGGAGAAGATAGGGCATAGTAGTGGACCCTTATAACACTGTGCGCCACAAGCAATGGCACCAGCATGTTTTGTTTGTATCCATAACAGGGACATAACACTGTTTTACATTCCTTTTTGTTTAGTTTTTTTGTTTTTACATGCTTGTGGGCAAGTCATCTAAAAAAAAATCAACGTTGATCCTCACCTTGGAAAAAGAGGAACCAGGGGATTTCCAATACACTTGCTGCAGTTTATGTTTAGGGAAATGGTCAGTGAATCATTTTCCTCTGTCTGCCACTGAATTCACAAGTCAAAATGTACCTTAGGGCAAAAGTCAAAATGACAACAGCAACAGAAGGGACAGAGGGGCAAAAAGTTGTGGGAGGAAATAGGAGCAGAGGAGAAAGATAAAGGTTTAAATGGGGGTGGTAATTGAAGAAGATAAAAGAGAGCAAGGGTGGGGCTAGCCGCTAAAGCGTAGACGTGACATACCGGTATCACCTGTTTAGCGGCCCGCAGGCAGGATTTTCACAGTCTCACGTGTCTGTGTGTGTGTGTGTGTGTGTGTGTGTGTGTGTGTGTGTGTGTGAGTGTGTGTGTGTGTGAGCACGTTCACCATGTGACAAGATTCCTCCTTAACATGTACAGTAAACACAACTCTTGGCAAAGGATGACACTCAGGCACCAGGCGAGTCGACGCTCATCCCTCAGGTTAGCTCCTGTGCTCTTTCATGTGAGGGCTCCACGATTATTCACTATATCAAAGTGGTAGGATCTAGATACACAGCTAAACAACAAAATACATTTTGAAAAATAGAAGTAAAACTATATACTGTGGAACAGTGGTTCTTAATCCTGTAGTAGGTACTAAATAAACCCCACCAGTTTCCTATATGCGCATTCACCAAAACCTTCTTTATTGAAAAATACAATATGATTACTTATTTATTTATTTCAAATTCAAGCCATAGCCATAGGGTTTCCTGGCGAACAACATGAACAGTTAGAGTAGCCTTTTCATCGAATCTAGCTCTCTTTATCTTGGAATTCAACAAGCATTGCGTTCTTGTATTCCCCATCTCCATGCAACTAAGGGAGTATTTCTTTAATTTTTGCTAGATAGGTGGTTCTGCTGAACTAGAATTGCTCATCCTGGCATTGGAAATATTGCAGTTAGGACGCTGACTCCCATTACTTAACAAAACTATACAGTATTATATTTATAGAGCACTTTAAACTAACCACTGCTATTTTCTTAAGATTGAAGCAAGGGGCAGCGGATACAATGAAAGGAGCAGAGGCCCCAGAATTGAACCCTGTGGAACACCATACGTTTTGTTATCACAACAGTTACAAGTGGACTACTGAGCACACCAAATTCACTGCAGCATAGATGTGCCAAGCAATGCAGCGTGATCACCTGCAGCCAATGTTGGCCAAGCTGGGCGTATCATCACGAATCATATGAGTCGGGTCATGTGTCTTGACCTCCGCCGAACCCCCCCGAGTCTGACTTACCGAACCCGTGCGTTTTGATCAAAAGCCTCAGCCATTGTCCCCTCAACACTCTAGCTCCGCCTCACGTCTTCTACTGACGCCTACCCAATCTTGTCCAAAAAGAGTCATCGCTGCCATCTAGGGGCCAAAAATAGGCATTATACTAACTAGATCTGCTTGATAGTTTCAGCACAGATGGCCAAGGCTTTCCTCCACCCGTTTCCCCCACCAAAAAAAAAAAACTTGGTGAACGTCTTTGGCGTTCCTACGTAGGTTTTTACTAAACGTCATTTAACGTTTTTGGCAGTAAAAGAGTTAACATAAAAACTATAGGTCTAGTAACCGCTAATTTTATTAATACCAGGTCATGTTTGTAAATGAGAATTAGTTGTCAAATAAATGAAACATGTATCGCGCCATACCTTACAGGATGCTGACGTGTTTCACCGCCATCCATCTGATACGCAGACAAACTCAGCGAACGTAGTAATTGGTGTATAAGCTTGCAAAGTCTGGGCTCTCTGAGGCACCGTAGTGAGCATGCTTCAAAATGCATGCACTTTGAAGTGAGGTCATTGCATTCTGTTAGTTCACCATTTCTACACACTGTCAATTTAACACAACTTCTCTGTGTTACTTTCTTCAAAACAACTGCAGACGCATGACAATTAATCACTTCGGTAAACACGCCCATGAACGTAATCCTTTTTCTGGGTGTTATGACATGTACACCGACAGTGGGATGTCATGAGCAATCAAAGTACTGTATAAAATGATTGACTGTTGAGTGCCATTGATTCCACAAGTCAACCATGGAGTCAAACAATACATGCTGAGTGGGATAATGGAATCCTGGATGATTGTAAAATTCCTTTTTGTTCTCAGAAAAGCAAAAGGAAGCATCGGTTGACCAAAAAAAAAAATTGTTACTGCCACACATTGCTGCATTGAACTTCCAACGGTGTGAATAGTAAAAGAGTGTGAGTGTGTCTCAAAGTGAATTTTAAGTATGACAGATTAACTGAGGCTAAATTAGGCAAGCTACTAGTAGGAGTTCACAACCTCTCTTTTACAGTTTTTTGCCCAAACTCCAATTTGTAGAGCGAAGACTGTAAAGTTGTGAAGTATTTTGAGAAGACTCTAAGTGGGTTATACGCCTCTTGACGTTGGAACATGGGGGAAAGAGGTGAGATATAAGCAAAGAGGAGTGGTATGCATGGGGCGGGGGGTATAGGAAGCCTTTTGTAATTTTACATGTGACAGGAGTGAAACGGAGGGATGGAAATAGAACAATGGAAGAAGTGCTGAGCTTCTGAGGAGGCCCTCAAAGGCTTCCATCTTAGAAGCTGATAAAAGCCCCTCCACTTCATATCGCTGCACCCCTCTTCTTTGGCTCAGACACATGCACACACATATACGCAGCTCTCTGAAGAGGAAATCTTCAAGCTTTGTATCCGTGTGGCTGAGCGACAGATCGCCAGGATGTGATAAACATGACGGTTTCAAGCCGAGTAGATGTCTTGAAACACAGTCACAGCAATGTCACATCCTGATCGTGGCAGGAGAAAAGCAGAGTAAACATGATAAACATACCAGGAAATTTTGGTCAAAACTCTTAGTTCCCTCCACAGTAAAGTTGGCTTCCTATTTTATTGGTCGGTGCAGCTTTAGGGGTTTATATGACTGCATTGAAATTCAACATAGTATCATACTTCGTGAGGCATGCTGGGAAATGTAACATGTCTAGAAGACTTTTTATTTAATAGACTATGTACGTATGTTAACATCATTAAGATGTGGGAGAAAACACTTTTAGTCACAAATTAATTGCTTTAAATGGTTACAGCAATAATATGTTTTATTTTTACATTTGAATTTGTCTCTTCTATCCGTGGACCAGTCTGAACTCTTCTCATGTTTTCACATCAATTGTGTTTATGCTACTGTTCAGAGTTCAACTATGATTGTGTACTGTCAACAAGCAACCAAATCCGTGTATCATTCGTTCAGTTGTTTTTCTAAACCAAACGGGAAGTGCAAAAACAAAACAACAAAAAAAGACCCAAAATGAAGAAAACAGAGAAATTTTGTGCACAAATGGAAAATGGGAAACACGGACAACGGACGATTTTGACGTTTCATCCAATTTGGATATCTTCACTTGACGCAAGTTGCGTGACCCGAAAAAAAAAACGGAAAAGAGAGTTCACCTGACGCGCCGGAGGGTTACTCGAGGACGACAATCTACAAATGACAGAAGTCCTGCAAAAATTGAGGTTTATGTGCTCTTCAGCGGGGATGAGAGTGTAACTCTGAGGCTAGAAGACACGACCACTGACAAAATAACTGTCATTTTCCAGGTATGCATTTTTTTTTTTTAGCTTTGGGAAACGTGCATATGTGTGTGTGGAGGTAGCTAACTCCACAATGCTCTTTTCCAGTAAAATTAATGAGAGATTTTTTAGGGTGTTGTTATTGAATTTCATGTGTTTTAGGAACGCATGTGACTATTTTCTGCCTTTAAACTTTTAAACATACGTCTCTTGAGACACTCCAGCGGCAGCCCCTTTTTTTTGGGGGAGGGGGGGGGGGGGGATTGGCTAAGCCACATTGCAATCAATTCAATTGCAATTGTCTGTGTGTGTTTCCAGTTTCATAAAAATGAGGCCTATGAAACAACTAATTACAAAAATTATAAAAAACTGTATATGTATATGTATGTCGGAAACAAGTTCACCAAAAAAAATGACGGGGTCAATCAGCACAAAGGTGCTTCGGAAATGTTAAGACAGTTGTATGAGGATTAAAATAATACACAAATGTTGATGCTCATATAGTCCAAAAAGCATTGTCCTCACTCAGTTATATAGTATGTCACTTGAGTAATATTTAATAGGCTACTGTACTTTTCATGATTCACTATTACAAAGTTACATAAGTTACATTAGTACATTTTGAAAAAGAACCTTTCTAAAATGACAGTTACATATGTAATTACAGTTCTATGAGTCCGGAACGACCACCAAGTGGCGGTGCTGAAACCGCACGGAATTCCCCCACGCGCATGTGTCACTCGAGAAAGAATTCATAAAAGGACATTTCCAGGGTTTCACCTGACGTGATCCTCAGGTATAAAAGAGGATAGTAACCGGAACCCAGTCTTTCAGAACCTTCACACGTAAATCAACATGAGGGCTCTGAGTGACAAGCAATGCTGGCGGTCGTTCGGGACTCATAGAACCGTAGTTACATACGTCACTGTCGTTCTATTTCGTCCCGTTATTATTTAGAATCTGGAGAACGGCAAGGCGACGACCAGGAAGCAGCCGCATAGACGTCCTGAAGAAGTTATCGAGGCAGCTCAGGGATAGAAAGATGTGACAAACATCATCAAGGAATTAAGTGGATATGCACATTCAACCCTGAAAACAATCCTGTCTCTATTAGAGGCTGAAGTAGCTTCTTTGAAAGTGGCCTTCTGCTGTCTTGTTGTTGTCTGCTGTTAAACTATGGATCTGTTGGAACGCGGAAGGTGAGAACAAAGGCACTACACTGCTCTGTATGTTGAGGTTCTTGTACATCCCAAATACTGTGAATTGTTAGTTGAATTCATGCTTCATTATTGCTCTATCATTCATCTAACGCAGACAAAATATATGAATTTCATATTGTTAAATCTACAGGTCCTTTAGACAAGCCAATGATTTCAACCTGCTGCAGAAGCCTAATCGGTTGTAAAACCTGCATCTTGGAGTGGATGAAAAGTAGCAACCACCACCTCAAGTGTCAGGCTGTAGATGTAGAGGGTAGCGTTCTTGAAGTGGCTGGTCTCTGTGAGGCGCTGGCACCACTGCATAGGTTGTTCCACTATTAATGTTTGTTCTGTCTCAAAGTAGCAACAACTGTTTGTATGGTTCATAAGAGCGGTGTATTTTTCTAACATTGGTAAATGTCTGAGCTGTTAAATGTTGAGAAGTAGAGACGAGGCAGGTGTGATAGCCTCTCAGTTTAATTGAGAAGACTGGATTTCAGTATTCGTTCATAGCTGCTATTTTAAAAGCGCGTGTTTCAAGAAATTGAGTAAGCTGTAACTCCTCACTGACCTTTTGAGAATCAGGTTCAGAGGGGGCTGTCAGTGCCAGACTGAGTTTTATTGAATGTTAACATTTATCTTAAAAGCACTTTTTGTAACATTGCACTCCCATGCTATACATTAGTGTGATATTCAATTCAGGGTCATTTTGACAATAGAAGAATATGCAGCGCTCTAAACAAACGTAGTGTTTATTTACAATTGAGCGTGCACAATCATTTTGTCACAAAATTGTCAAATGTACACCATGTTATTTATACATATCACCCACCTAACATTCCTCCTGAAAACACTGCGGTTACTGTTAACAACAGAGTCAAAAAGAAGAGAAATGTCAGGAAACCTCTCTCCAAACAGCTACTCTGCACAACATCGTTGTTGCTCTGATGCAAATGGGTCAGAGCCAAAGGTAGAGTCCCAAGTCAAGGAAGACCCCAATTCTTGTTCATACATGTGTGCTGCCTCAGTGGCATTGGGAAGCATCTCAGTCGGAATCCTTGCTCGGGGGCTACCAGCAGCAAGCTGGTTTGGTATCCCTCTGCTTAAAATTAGAAAAGAAAGATTTTAGTTTTAGACAATATTGTTCAATGTTTTGAGGCTCTGAACATTCAGTTAACATCATGACCTTACCAGGGATTCTGTGGGCATTCCAGGACTGAACAACTTTGTCAAGACCAACCCGACTCACTTGACATGCAAACACTGGGCAGTCACTTTCATTTAAAATTTCACAGTAAAAGTCTAACATGTCTATTCACCTTCATTACAGCAAGACTTCTGTATAATTTAACCTTAACGAGAACAAAAAATAACGATTGTGTAACTTGGGTGACTACTCAGCCAACATACTGAAGCTTAAAGATCTGTTTCTGGGAAGAAATGACAAAAAATATTCTGTCTATAAGTGAAACATCACTGTAGATATGAAGTTTAATCATGTGTTTTGTGTGTGTTGTAATATTCTGCATCATCATTATTATCTTATAGTTGTGTAAATAAACTTACCAAGGTCACTGTCAATGGTCTGATTATTATTATTGTAGCCCAAGAGACCCAAAGCATTCGTTTACAACCGATGTCATCAAAATAATGCGTAAAGAATTTTAGCCAAGCGTACTCTGCCCCTTATAACAGTAGACAAAGAGGAGTCTGTATACTCATACATAAGAATTTACTCTTTACTCTAAATAATACAATAACAGACCCAGAGGGCCGATACATTATTATTCAGGTGACTATATTTAATAAAATATATACACTTGGTTTATATGCCCCTAATAATGATGATCCGGCCTTTTTCCATGAATTTTTCTCTCAGCTGTTTGATTTAGCAGCGAACTCTACTATTATTATTGGAGGAGACTTTAACACAGTCTTAAATCCATTAGTTGACCGTTCTAATAATACAACATGTGTAAGGCGATTACAATCTACTAAAGTAATAGGGGAATATATGGATGATTTTGGCCTCGTCGACAGCTGGAGACTTAAAAATCCAAATAAGAAGGAATTTACCTTCTTTTCCGCTGTGCACAGCAAAAAATTGAAAAAGACTTGGAAGATAAAATTAAACAACTGATGGATGAGTACGCAATAAACCCAAATAACCAAATATGGACTGACTAACAAAATACAAAAATACAATTAGATGATATGCTAACTAAAAAGACAGAATTTATAATACAACAATTGAGATACAACAACTTTGAATATACAGACGCTCCCCTACTTACGAACATTCGAGTTACGAACAATGGTACATACGAACATTTATGCGCGTACAGTATGTCGAAAGATGTTCGGAAAGAAATGCTGTAAGTTAGATTTTGTATTGCGCGTAGTGCTTCTTTCCGCCGCTAATACCGACGATTGGCGCTGTGAGAGCTCATTGGAGGCTGAGCAATGTGGCGAGGAGGAGGAGGAAGAAACGCCGGTCCCCATGAAGCAGGAAATAACTTTTGAAGCCGATTCCAGCGATGACGAAGAATCTCTCATGATATAAAATCCTCCTCTTCCTCCTCCTCCATCATCTCCTTAAGCATCGAGTACATCTTCCAAAAGTAAGTTAAACTTCATTTTATTTATCTTATTACGTACATGTACATACTGTGTGTGTGTCTCTCGGTCTCTCTCTCTAACATACGTAGTACAGTACAGTACTGTACGTATTCTCTCCATTTTATTAAAAGTTTTTTTCAGTACAAACCAATGCAGGTTGCTTGTACAAGCCTTAAACATACTTATATAAACCTTCAATATACTTATATAGGCTTTAAACATAAATTATAATACAAAATATAGCACTGAAGCAACTTACGAACAAATTCACCTTACGAACGATCGTCCGGAACGTAACTCGTTCGTAAGGTGGGGAGCGTCTGTAATAACAAATCAGGTAAATTTCTTGCAAACCAACTTCAACGCAATCGGGAAAAATCTCTTATAACGGCTATTAAAGGGACAACTGGTGAATGCACAAAATCACCAGAAGAAATTAATCAAATTTTTTATAACTATTATCGCAACCTATACTCAGAAACTAATAAGCCTAACCCTGAGCATATTGAGGCATTCCTCAGGAGCTTAAATATACCTCAGTTAACTACTGAATATAAAGACATGTTAGATGCGCCACTTACTATAAACGAGTTGTACAGTGCTCTAGATAGTATGCCTAATGGCAAAGCACCTGGCCCGGATGGTTATCCGGCTAAATTTTTTTTAAGCACTTCTGGTTAATGCTTGCTCCACTATTCTTAAGAGTAGTAACAGAAATTAAAAGTGAATACAGCAGCAATTAAACTTTTATTAAAGCCAGAAAAAGACCCCACCCTTCCATCAAGTTACCGTCCGATTTCATTAATTAACACTGATATTAAAATTATCACTAAGGCTTTCACATCTAGACTAGAAACAGTAATCTCGACAATCATTAATAGCGACCAAACAGGCTTTATTAAAGATCGTCACTCTACTAATAATATTAGGAGACTCTTTAACCTTATTAGCATGTCACAGCGGCATGATAAAAAGGCAGTTATTATATCATTGGATGCAGAAAAAGCTTTCGACAAAGTTAACTGGTCCTTCCTCTTTGCTGTTTTAAATAAATTTGGCTTTGGGAAATCATTTATCCACTGGGTATCAGTATTATATGATTCTCCTAAAGCTACAGTTACTACTAATGGGATTATATCTCAGAGCTTTACTTTACAGAGAGGCTCAAGACAGGGATGCCCACTATCCCCTTTATTATTTGCAATATTTATTGAGCCACTTGCATTAGCCATACGCCAAGAAAGAAGGATTCAAGGAATTCACTCTGGGGTAACAGAACATAAAATTAATCTATATGCCGATGATATCTTACTTTATTTAGAAAAGCCGGCTACTTCATTATGGGAAGTATTTAACTTAATAACTAAATTCTCACAGTTATCAGATTATTCTATTAACTGGACAAAATCAACACTTCTACCTATTACAGAAAATTCATGGAGCCCTGCAAGCCAGGACCCACACTACTCATTTCCTATAGGTAATTTAAAATACTTAGGCATAAAAATCTCACCTAAATTAACTGATTTAATTCATTTAAACTTTTCCCCACTTCTGGATAACATTTATAGTGACTTGGAGCGCTGGAATAATCTTCCTATTTCTCTAATAGGACGAATAGCCACCATTAAAATGAAAGTTTTACCCAAAATAAGCTATTTTTTCTCAATGATTCCATTTAAACCTACGGCTAAATGGTTCCAGTTGTTGGACTCAGCCGTTACAAAATTTTACTGGAATAAAAAAAAAGCAAAGATTAGTCTATCTACTCTTCAGAAAAGTAAATCCAAAGGTGGTCTAGAGGCACCAAATTTTATGTACTACTATATAGCTAACCAGCTACAATATATCGTTCTATGGGCACAACCCAACAGAGACACTAATTGTTGGCTGGAACTAGAATAGAAGGATTGTAATAACCTCAGACTTCTAGATTTACTCTTTATTACAACATCGATTAAGCGACATAATTGTTTTAAAAACCCAATGATTTCCGCCACCCTGACTGCCTGGTGGAAGGCACTAGAAATTACAAAAGCCCAAGTGGAGCCCTGTGGGCTTTCTCCCCTATGGCATAACCCCGACTTTCAATTTAACAACCAACCGTTTTATTTAGGTGTGTGGGAGCAGAAAGGAATTACACATCTCCACCATCTCTTCTCAGATAATATGTTTATATCATATACATCCTTGCTCCAAAAATACAAAATAAAAAACGGAATTTTTTTACATTATGTACAAGTTAAAAATATGATAAAGAAAAAAATTCCAACACTTCGGGGTACGCTCCAACCGCCTGTTTTAGCTAAAGATATTGACAAGCTTTCTCCGACAACAATAAAACTTTCAAAAATATATAAGTTACTTTCATATACTGATAAAATGTCTTTACCCATCTCGAAATGGGAGACAGACTTGTCTATAGCTCCGGAATCTGACTTTTGGATTCAAGTTTGTGAAAACGCATTTAAAATGATAAAACACACAAATTTACAACTTATCCAATATAAAATTATTCACAGAACATACATTACTCAATATATGATGACGAAAATGGGACTCTCAGGCGCCGACATTTTTCTCCAATGTTTACAAAACACTACAGACACTTATGTTCATGCTTTATGGTTATGTATTCCGGTTATGTATTTCTGGACTAAAGTCTGAGAAAAACTTTCCGCTATTTTGGACTGTAGGATACCTTTATCTCCAAACTTGTGTTTGCTAGGTGACCTAACAACAACTGACTTACCACATAAACAATTTCAATCTACACTTGTAGCCCTTACTATCGCAAAAAAAACAATTCTTGTTAACTGGAAAAATAAACAAACTCTGAATATCGACCAATGGTCTAACCGCCTCATAAATCACATTTTAATGGAAAAAATATCTGCCTCAAATAAAAACCAAATATCAAAATTTATAGAAACATGGTCTACGTATATAGAATTTTTTAACCTAATTCTGGTTACTTAATTCTGCCTGTTAGCGAGAGCCACCACATCGTGATAACTTACATTGATGTTTCTGCATTTGGCAATTTATTATTATATTATATTATTAGTATGGGATTTTTTTTAATAGGTTTTAGGTGAACTGATGAATACACACACGCACGCACGCACACACACACGCACATACACATACTCACCCACATACAAAAAAAATCTGCACATGATGTCAAACAAGCAAACGTATATAAAATAAACCATCGCAAGTCTAGAAATGACATGTTGCGTGCGCATACCGTACAATTTTTCTATTAGCTGCATACAACAGCATGCAAACTCTTTTCTCAGCATACACTACTACTTTAACTTTTCACAGGTTAAAACACTTTCAATTCACGACAAAAGAGCACTAGCTGGAGAGTTGCCGGTCATAACAAAATATCTACTGCCAAAAACAAAACAAACCAAGCAAATTAAGAATCCATTGTATGTGAAAACTTACCTTATCAATTGAAGATATGATTGCCATTTCCAATTCTGCATCTGAGATGTTTTTTTTCGGGTGAGTCTGTGCCGATGACAGAACCTTCTAATGGACATAAGTGAACAGTTAGGAACACGCAACTGCTGAAGTGCGCTGGAAATCTCGGCATCAGTTTTTTTTCAGCCTCAAAATGTTGAAATATTAAGGCAGCATTGTCCTCCAACTTCTTAGTCTACTTCAAATAATTTTTTTTCTCCTTCTTCTTTTTCACTTAAGTCAGATAAAAAAAACATTTTTTTTAATCGCTTCCGGGTCATGTAAGTTACGTAAAGTAGAAGAAAAAAAACTAATTATGACTGATCAAAGCACCTTTACACACACACGTTTGCGGTGTCCCCCTATATTACAGGGTAAGAGCAGAAACATCAACACAGTAAGAAGTCCGCAACTCCACCCACTGTGCAGCTGCCATCTTGATTTGTTGAGTAAGCGTTGCAAACCACAGAATAGGAGAGTTGCAATCACGTGATTCCTTTTTTTTTTTTCTTCTGGAGAGCTCAGTATTGTTCATTCAGTAATTTTTCCGATTTGACATGTCATCACATGTCATTGCTCTCCTTTTTTTTTAAAATGTTTTTTTTAATTATTATTATTATTGTTTTGTATGTGGGTGAGTATGTGTATGTGCCTGTGTGCGTGCGTGCGTTTGTGTGTGTATTCATTAGTTTACCTAAAACCTATTAGAAAATCCCATACCGTTCACCTAAACCGAACACTTCTAGCCAAAGTCGTGAGGCCGTCAGGAGACCCGAGGAAGGACCAAAGAAAAGAAAGGAAAGTGAAGTCCAGCACCGACCAGACATTACCCACGAGGCCACCAACCAGAGTCCTTCACCAACCCCAGAGACATCTAAATTCCAACAAATCAGGGAGACCTCAAGAGACCAAAGTAGAGACTGAGGAAAGGAAAGAAGGACAGATGAAGCAGAGTGAGATCCACAGACACCAGCCTCCACCGATTCAATGACCTGAGGAAGAAGCAGATTGTGTCTGAGTTTCGATAGATGCTGGTGTGGTGGATCTGGCATGCATGAAAATCTCCACCAAAGAGGGGAGCCGTCGACCCCTGCCAGGACAGAGCAAGCGCAACACCTCAGGGCTCCCCAGGCCACGGCAGCGCCAAAGGACGACCCCCGGGCCCCGCCGGCCGGAGAGCAAACCCAGGAGCAGGATCACCCCCCACCCCAACGCGGCCCGCACCAATGCTTAAATACAAGTATATATTCACATCAGTATGTTGTGGTCTTCCAGGAAAAAGGACCTCAATTTAAGTGATAGCTAACATAGCTAGTATTGCTAAAAACAAAGACACAGCCACCACAAGCTGCAGAACAAACTCCACATAGTAATATCACGGTTAGCTATGTTTCCAGTAATATCACACCGGCCTGTTGAGAGTTTTGTTAAGCTATGTAAGTAGTTTAATTACTGTAGCCTTACCTTTCACAAAGTGATCACTGCATATACGACCGTTGTCCGACTCCGCTCCTCCGGATTTCAGACAAAGGTATCCAGATCTGCTGTCTTCTTTCGAAATTTTTAAAAAAAACTTATTTGCCTTTGTGGGTTACTACTTTCGGGACGCGAAAGTAGCTTTTATTTTTCTCTCGATTAGACCAGTTGGTACAGACATAAACAGCATAAAACTTCTGCGTTTTCCTATGGACAAATTACTTCCTAACCCCCATCTAGGGTTGGGCCGCTTGTCGTGACGTCACATGAAACCCACCTATAAGGAAGCAAAGCTCACCTTAATCTGTGTTCTGTGTCTCGAACACAGTAAAAGCTGGACAAAATTTCACATAGAAATTGCAACACTTACCGAGAAATCAACATCATTTTCAAATTTTTGCTGCTCACCAAGAATTAGGTCAGCCTTTTCAAGTGGATATGGCCAGTCCAGCCCTGGAGACACTTGGCCCATTGGATTTTTTAAATGGATTTTTATTGGTTTGGGAAAAAAAACTCTTCATAAAGAAAAAATACAAAGAGATATAACCCATTAACATAGGAGGTCCCAGAGTTGCGAACATCGATCAGACTTACGAAAATTCGTAAACACGAGTAAACACTGACTGATGTCCATAAATGTTATGAATGTTCGTTAAATGCCATATTGGGTTCACAAGTTTGGATATTCTTGGTCCACATCATACTGTACACACATTTGTAACACTCTATGAGAAGAAGAGAAAGACCACTGAGTCAGCTTGCCAGCAGCACCTTAACTTGCACTTGAATCCACTAAAGACACAAAAATCTCAGGCGATAATTTCTCCAATGACATCAATAACTTCTCCTTCCTCCACCTCCTTATGCCCATCAATTTTGCTCTTAAGTCAATGAGTATGGTCCATCTGTAGTGCTTTGTTAACATAATTCCGCTGAGGAACTAATAGGAATTCTGGCTTACTCCTTGTTTTTAGCAAAGTCAAAAAGAGAAATGTATTTTTGAGACACGTCTCCTGCTCACCACTACTGTCTTTTAATGACCTCAAATGGCAATTATAAGTTATATATTTTTATATTCTACCAGTAGCTTATCCGGTGTCGGGTCGCGGGGCAGCAGCTTTAGCAGGGAAGCAGCTTTAGCAGGGAAGCCAAGGCTGACTGGTTCGGGTACCTCCTGGTCTGGAAAGGTGTGTCCCACCAGCAGGAGGCCACCGGGACGACCCAGAACACGTCTATGTCTCTCGGTTGCATTGGGACAGCCTTCCCTCCGGAGGAGCTAGACGAAGTGGCAGGGGAGAGGGAAGTCTGGGCTTCCCTGCTAAATTAAATCAAATTAAATTAGGTGAAAGGAAATACCGTATTTAGTAGTTGCTGAGTTGTTGTGTAAACAGAATTATTTATAATTGTTGTCAAAACCCAGAATTTCCATCACTATCAATACAAAAAGCATTACCTAAACCCAGGTTCAGGAATCCATCGGTAGACCTGTGTTGTGAGTTGTCAAAAAATGAGTGACAATTTAAAATGAGTGGTAATCTCATGTGTAAATCATCTTAACAGGAAGTGTATTCTTTTCAACTGGTGGCCTCCTTGTGAAACATGTTGAGAGAGGGAAACCAATTACAGTTGTACAGAGAATTGATGGAGTGGTGTAGTCGTTCTTGTGGTTCAGTGGGACATGATTGATTTGAATTGTCACACCAGCTGGGTGTCATTGAACGGTGACAAATTAAGGATTACATCGTCTAGCTGTAAGTAACCCCCACAGCAATGCAGACGCCATTGTCCGTCCCACATCAAAGTACAAAAGAGGTGCCTTAGCATTTTTAATCAGAGGCGAGGGAGGGTGCTGCGCAGGCTGTCACCCAGCGTTGGATTGTGACCCGATTCATTGGCACTGCCAGTGAGACCTCCCCTTGTAAGGATCTCTAGTTCCTCATTCAATGTGTAAGTTTATGCTAGTATGTCTGGAAAACAGAGTCTGCATCTTATTCACGATTTTAGTATGGCACGTAGCAGTAAGAGAACAGAATGACGAATGCATGTATTGTCTCTGCTTGTGAGCACCGCTTGTTTTTTTTTTTTTTTCTTGGGAGAGCTCATTTGATCATTGATCATTTGACATGTCATCATCATTGTTCTCCCTTTTTTTTTTTTTTGTATGTGGATGTGTGTTTGTGCGTGTGTGTGTGCGTGCGTGCGTGAAAAAAAAAATCCCATACCGTTCACCTAAACCGAACACTTCAAAATCCAGCCAGAGTCGTGGGGCCGCCAGGAGACCCGAAGAGGGACCAAAGAAAAGAAAGAAAAGCGAAGCCCAGCACCGACCAGACATCACCCACCGGGCCACTAACCAGAGTCCTTCACCAACCCCAGAGACATCTAAATTCCAACAAATCAGGGAGACCTCAAGGGCCCAAAGGAGAAACTGAGGAAAGGTAGAAAGGACAGACGAAGCAGAGTGAGATCCACAGACACCAGCCTCCACCGATTCAATGACCTGAGGGAGAAACAGATTGTGTCTGAGTTTCGATAGATGCTGGTGTGGTGGATCTGGCATGCATGAAAATCTCCACCAAAGAGGGGAGCCGTCGACCCCCGCCAGGACAGAGCAAGCGCAACACCTCAGGGCCCCCCAGGCCGCGGCAGCGCCAAAGGATGACCCCCGGGCCCCGCAGGGGCCACCGGCCAGAGAGCAAGCCCAGGAGCAGGAGCGCCCAACGCGGCCCGCGTCCCCAATCCAACGCAGCAGGACGGGGCACTGCAGGCCCACCAGGCACCCCACCGGCCCACAACCCCCGCTCCCCCCACCCCCCATCCACCCCAACCCAGCCCCAACCCAGCCCCAACCGCCCCCAGGTCCCCAAATCCCCAGACATCCCCCCACCCCAGCACCCCCACCACCACCACCCCCCCAACCAAGCCGCCCCCGCCCACACGGACAGGGGACCGCAGCACTGCCCCAACCGATGCCCCCCCCCCCTAGTTGTGTGGTGCATTAAAATTGGAGGGGAGCTGCAGGGCGGTCTCCACCCTACCCCACTCCCCCCCAAAGTGTGTTATGTGCCCCGGATACTGGGGCCCGCCCGAAGTGCCCGGAGGCCCACCGGAGCGGGGCGGGCACAACACCAATAGGCCCCGGAGCGCCGAGACCCGGGCCACGGATGGAACCCCCGGCCCAGGGGAGGGGGAGGAGGGCGGACAGGGGAGGGGGAGGGGACGGGGGAAGGAGACGACAGGAAGGGCAGGAGGCAGCGGCAGGGCCGCAGAGAGAGGGGGAGAGGAGGAGGAAGGGCGACGAGGGAGAAGGGACAGGGAGGCGGAGGACGGGCGGGGAGAGGCGAAGAGGGAGAGGAAGCAAGGGGGAGGAAGGGGGAGGGGAGAGGGAAACACGGGGCACCCCGGCGGCCCACAGGCCCCGAACCGCGTCGCCGGGCCCAGAGCGACGGACCGCGCCGGGGTGGCGCCGCCCCGAACACCAGGGAGAGCCCCGCAACACAGCACCCCCCACGAGACCCAGTGAGCACCGCTTCTATTGAAACTACAAATTGACAATTAGGAGTATGCTCCCGATGCAATGAAGCGCTATAAAAGATCACTACATTTACCATTCCCATGTATCCATATGGTGCTCAAAGCGCTTTACATTCATTCTTTGTCGCAAAAATATCATTGCAATCATTTTGATATTTTGACATGTATTGTACATGTCGGAGTATTCCCTCTCATTGAGCAACGTGTGCCCTCACGCAAAAGAAGTTTCCACTGAGGAGCTTCAAGTTTCAGAGATGGGGGACTTGAGTCATACAAGTTGACTCGAGTGAGACTCGAGCCATTTTTATGACTTGCGACTTGATATTGCTTGCCAAAAACTTGGGAATGACTTGACTTGGTATCTAAGGGACTCAACTTGACATAGACTTGAACTACATGACTTGACTCCCCCTGGCACACAGCCCTCTATTTTTTTTGCCAGCTCTTTGGTGAGTCCTGGCAACCACACTGACTGTTTTAGCTCTCTCCTTGCATTTGGTTATTCACTTGTGGCCCTTGTGAAGCTTGGACAAGTGATGCTGGAGTTACAAGCCTGCAGCCATATAGTAGCCAAGAAATTTGGTGACAAGAAAAATGGTTTGCAAGTGTCTGCCAAACATCTTTGCAAACTTGAACAAACCCTGACAAAAAAACAACACACGCACGCGCACACCCTCGCAAGCCTGCGTCTCTCAGGGAAATATGGTTTTAAAACTCACTGAATGTTGCTAACAACCAGTGTTGGGAATAACGGCGTTTAAACTAACGGCGTTAGGTAACTCAGTTTTTTTTTTAGATAATCTAACTAATTATTCTCCCCATATTTGAAACGCCATTATTGTTATTGTATGAAAAATGCGTTGCGTTACAATTGATTTATTAGTTTCAAGGCTCGAAGTACACTTACAAAATGTTGTGCGGTGACTGGCTCCTCAAATGTCATTTGCGCACAGTTAGAAGCACTGTTGTTGTCTGACCTTGTCACAATAAAAGTGTCTTGACAGCTGAAATGTATAGTGACTTTTATTTTGGAGGTGCCGCGGGAAGCGAACGTGTCGTCCTGCTTCCTTCTGGACCTTAAGCTTAGCATATTTTAGCATTAGCAAGAATGAAGCTATTATTAGCTCAATTATTAGCTATTATTTGGTACAAACCATAACTGTAAGTTACTTGTATGCTACAAGTCTTGCAGTCATGTTGCCCTAATAGGCTGTTATTAAAACTAGCTGTGGAGTATTATTAATTATTACTATGTTTGTGTAATGTTTATTTAAAACTTCTATTGACATTTCCAAACATCCGGGCTTTTCTGATATGTCCCCAATGTAACACAATGCAAATAATTCCTTTATACGGTGAAAACAAACGGCAGATTGTAATACTTTTTCCTGTGACTATCATCACATTTCGAAATCAAAATAATCCTCACAAATCAAATTACAACAAGTCCAATGCTTTTCAATGAGCAGATAGATTTCGTTCACCAAATTAACGTCCATCTTGACTTGTGACGTCATCTCGGAATGGTCAGTAAGGTATATTCCTTGTGCAAGTAAGTGCCCCACCCCCCGGAGCACTTGCCCCCCAAAATCTCTATGCACGCCATTGCTTATATGCCACAAATCACCATATATCCAGTATTTATTTAGTTTTTATTATTACAGTGGAACCTTTGAATGTCTCGAAACTCGTACAAATCTGACTTCAACCAAAAAATCGGAGTAAAAAATGCCTCGGAGTTTGAACTCATTTTCGGAGTTTAAACACCCAAGCAAGCTAAGCCGAACGTACCTTGATAACGGGTAGCCGAGCAATGCCGAATGTTCGCGTTGCGGTACGATGCACTGCTCATTTCCAGTCAGATTGTGAATACTCCCGAAGGTGCTCCATACTCGCGAGTGCATTTGGATTTTTCCACAACAATTTTCTTCGCAATTAGCCCAAAGAAAGACAACAGTGCCAGTGGCAGCAAATAAGTACATACAGTGCTGCGAACCACAGTGGAATTAGGAAGGAGATTATTGCGCCGTTGTAACTACCGTGACTACTTCTGTAAATAATGGCACGAGGACCCCCCTTAGCTGTTCAACAACGTGCCTGACGTTAAACAACGCACGCAAGGACCGCTTAGTAGTCTAACGATATGCCCAATGTAAAATACACAAACTCAGCACTGAACTAAAGCTAGCATTAACATAGCATTTAATCATCCACTGATGCAATCACACCACAACAAAAAGGTAAGGTATTTTTTTATTGTTTAAATACTGTACTGTACTGTAAATGTAAAAAAAACATAAATAGAAATTAAAATAGTAATTTTCTATTTTTGGAGCTTAAGAAGGGATTAATTGCATTTACATTATTTCCTATGGGAAAAAATGTTTTGGAGGTTGAACAATTCGGACTTTGATCACTTCCCAGGAACGAATTATATTCAAACTCTGAGGTGTCACTGTATTCTGATTGCTGTAGTAACTGGCAGTGGAACATACATCACCACTCCAACTTTAATGGATTATTATTATTATTATTATTATCATTGTTATTATTATGGAGTGGGGCATTTGTGTGACATAAATAAATGAAAAATAAACGTAAAATAAATGAAAACACCGTATATAGCCTGGACGTAATTTGAATTCCTTGTATCAAAATTAATAAGAATAAGAAAAAGAACAATAATAATAATATATATCAAATAAATAAAAATCCATTTTTTTTGTATGCAACTTTATATATATATATATATATATATATATACACACATATACATACAGTGCATAATTCTATCATGGCCAAAATCCTTGCCATAACTACTACACTTGAAAATTATTAACTGCTGCTACAATCTGTCATATTTAAAACTTAATTTGTTGTTCATCAATGTGCATTGTCCCTTTCAAATAAAATTAAATTAAAATGAAATACTTAATTTCCTCCTCAAAATCATCAGCTTCCACTCAATCTCTCTGAAAAACTTTTGTATACTTTCAAAAGTAAAGAGTATGGTGATATATGTTCAGTTTATAATTCTACACATTTAAAGACGTGTTAATTGATTGATTTACGTCAGAAAACATCCCAACTCTAAGCTTGCATGACATAAATGTGAATGTTTCTCACTTTAATTAGTTCGGTGCTCACGACCAGTGGTGTAGTGGTCCTTGGAGAAGTGGGTATACTCTCTCTTTTTTTTTTTGTAGTCCAGAAAAACGTCCTCTTTTAGAATTGGTGACATGTAATAAATAAATATCCGTTATTTGTACTTGCTCACAATACTAAAATTATCATAAATTGTTAAAAACAGTTAGTTTGGTAACACAAGCAGCCTGAAATAATGTAAAATGTATTTATCATGAGGCAAACATAAAATATTTGTTATAAAACAAATACAATACTTAATGAACAATGACCACAAATAGTGAAAAACAGCCTGGTTAGACTTAAGTATTATTTTGTGCTTAATCTTAAACCATTTGTCCCCATTCTTTTCTTTTAATGTACCGGTACTGAAAAATCAAGTGCCTGCCTATAGCTACTATCAAACTTAATTAGATGTAGTTGCATGTAGCTAGTGTGTAACCAGCAGCATCTACCCCAGGAATTGAACCCACATCGCGATTAAGTAATAAGTATATAAGGTGAGCATTTGAAGGATTGTTTTCCCTGACATGACCCGCCCTACTCTGCCTTCGATTGGCTCATCAGTCCTCAAGTACCAGCCAATTAGAGGCAGAGGAGGGTAGGCCATCGCTGACCGGTGTGCATCAGGGGGGGATTTAGAAGTGGGTGCACTCAATATTGACTGAAAAAAAATGAGTATACTCAATGCTGATTAAAAAAGAAGTGGGTATACCCATGTATAGCCTGGACTACACCACTGCCAATCAGACAAATACAATTGTTGGCGCTATTAATTACACTAGGCGAGCGTGTCGCTATGACTTGCCAAAGTAACCAAACCAGTATCTTGTTCTTTATTGTTGTTATGGTGCTTGCTTGTGCAGTCGCGATGACAGAATTGTCAACAAATCGCTCCTCATGGTGGCTGTTTTGATTAATGTCACTCACAAATGACTTCCAGGCGAGTGAGGTGGACTCTTTGCTAAAAAGCTAAGCTAAGGTCAAAAAGGAAGACACGTCTGTCATGCTTCCCGCGGCACCTCCAAAATAAAAGTCACCATACATTTCAGCTGTCAAGACACTTTTATTGTGACGAGGTCCGACAACAGTGCCTCGAACTGTGAGCAAATGACATTTTCAGAGCCAGTCTCCGCACGTCTTGTAAGATTACTTTGAGACTTGAAACTAATAAATGAAGTGTAACGCAGCGCATTTCACATACAATAACGATAACAGCGTTTCAAATATGGGGAGAATAATTAGTTAGATTAGTCCATTAATGGAAAAAAACGGAGTTACTTAACTTAGTTTAAACGCAACACTGATATTCCCAACACTGATATGTACAATGTGCAATTGGCTAAGACCAGTCCAAGGTGTACATCCTTGCAGAGAAGTTGGTAACTTGCTTCAATCTGGATCACCAGCTCACCATGTTATTAACTTTTTAACCAACCGATCGCAGAGGGTGCTTGTTAATGGCTCCTTCTCTCACATTCTCCACACCGCCACAGGTTCCCCTCAGGGATGTGTTTTCTCACCTCAGCTTTACATTCTTTACACCAATGACTGCAGGTCCACTCAGCCCAACTGTCATCTGACCGGCTCGGTTCTGCAGGATTTCATTACCTGGTGTGAGGATGCTTCTCTCTTGCTGAACTCCTCTAAGACCAAATAACTGATCATTACATTCTCCAACAAACAGAAACAACTGGCAGAGGCTGTCACTACCACTATCCGGGGTCAACCTGTGGAGATGGTGGAAGAATACATATACTTGGGTACAATATTTGATTGCCTCTTGAGCTTTTCCTCCAACATTGAGGTGATCATTAAGAAGTGCTATCAAAGGCAATATCTGCTCTTGACCTTTTATCATACATTCATTGAGGGTATTTTAACCTTCTCATTCACCTCTTGGTTCCACTCCATCACCCTGCGAGACTGGACACGCCTACTTAATATTACCAAGGTCTGTTCAAAAATCATTGGACACCCTGTTAGAGCCTTGTCTTCCTTTTGTGACCAACAAACCTTATGCTCTGCCTACCGAATCCTGCTTGACCCCTCGCACTCGCTTCACCCAATGTTTGAATGGCTCCCATAAGACATCAGTAGAACACAGCGGAGGAGGGCTACATTTGTCCCCAGAGCATTAAATCTCTTGAACATTGTCCCCTACCTGCCCAAACTGCGACCGACTGACTGACGGAACGCATGTAGCACTCTAGTGTGAAGCACAGAGCCCTTTCACTTTTTTTTTATTATAGCATTTTGTGTATGTTTTATGTTTGCTGGTGTAATGCCTGCCTTTTAATACTGCTCGTATGCCATTGAATTGCCCCTCTGAGACAACTAAAATGTTATTGAATTGAATTGAATTGAACCTCACCTCTCACCCAAAGTAAGTTGGGATAGGCTCCAGCAAACTTGTTACCCTAGTGAGGACAAGTAATGTAGAAAATGGATGGACGACTGGAGTCACAACTCTTGTGTTTGTTTTCTTCCTCGGCAAATGATGAATGTATAATGTAGTGAAGCACAAGCTTAAAGTTGCATTGCAGAGTTTAAAATGTTAATGTTAAAGGGTTTTCTACATCATGCATGCTCCACCAATGCCCAGATGAGTACGAAGAGCCTTGACTTTTGAACTGCGACTGCACCTATCACCTTGTATCTTCCCTACAGTGTGGAGTGTTCGGGGAGAACACTCCACACTGTTACTCCGAGTTTCTTGGAGGTGGGGAAATGGAGGGTGCAGTCATGCTCGTCCCTGCGGACATCTAGTGTTGAGTTAGCTAACGTATGACACAGTTGGGATGGAAACAAAAAAAAACAAAAAAACAAGGCCGGCTTGGAGCACAGCCCAAACTCCAGCTAAGACTCCAAGAAAACTGAAAAAAACAAAGAGTTTATTCAAGAACACGCACATGCACCTGCACGAGTGTGACAAAGAGGCTGCCGTTATGCTTTAGGCCAGAGTGACAAACTCCACAATGCAACTTTAATGCTTATCGTATTGAATGTTATTGAGAGACTAGAAAGTTAAGTTATTTTCTATTCATTATTTAACCAACAAAATTTAAAAAAATCATCACTTTCATCCCAAAATACACTTTCTACTCAAAATCGTCTCGGGAGACCTGAGGCTCCGACGGCCTACGTGGCTCGGAGACCTGAGGCTCCGACGGCCGACGTGGCTCGGAGACCTGAGGCTCCGACGGCCGACGTGGCTCGGAGACCTGAGGCTCCGACGGCCGACGTGGCTCGGAGACCTGAGGCTCCGACGGCCGACGTGGCTCGGAGACCTGAGGCTCCGACGGCCGACGTGGCTCGGAGACCTGAGGCTCCGACGGCCGACGTGGCTCGGAGACCTGAGGCTCCGACGGCCGACGTGGCTCGGAGACCTGAGGCTCCGACGGCCGACGTGGCTCGGAGACCTGAGGCTCCGACGGCCGACGTGGCTCGGAGACCTGAGGCTGCGACGGCCGACGTGGCTCGGAGACCTGAGGCTGCGACGGCCGACGTGGCTCGGAGACCTGAGGCTGCGACGGCCGACGTGGTTCGGGAACCTGGGACATTGGCCGACGTGGTTCGGGAACCTGGGACATCGGCTGACGTGGTTCGTGGACTTCGGCTGACGTGGTTCGTGGACTTGGGACATCGGCTGACATGGTTCGAGGACTTGGGACTGCCGCGGAGCCGGCACGGGGACAGGGGGCTGCCGCGGAGCCGGCACGGGGACCGGGGGCTGCCGCGGAGCCGGCTCGGAGACCCGGGGCTCCGACGGCCGACGTGGCTCGGAGACCCGGGGCTCCGACGGCCGACGTGGCTCGGAGACCCGGGGCTCCGACGGCCGACGTGGCTCGGAGACCCGGGGCTCCGACGGCCGACGTGGCTCGGAGACCCGGGGCTCCGACGGCCGACGTGGCTCGGAGACCCGGGGCTCCGACGGCCGACGTGGCTCGGAGACCTGAGGCTTCGACGGGCGTGGTTTGGGGACTTGGGCCCTCAGCCGACGAGGTTCGGAGACTTGAAGGTACGGCAGGCGTGGCTCGGGGACTTGAAGCTGCGGAGCCGGAGCCTCATCAGCCTGCCACCATGGGGAGTGAGGAGCAATAGGGAGACTAGAACCCGAGGATACCGAGAGTGAAGGAACGTGACGAAAACTAACGGGAGTGGGTACGGAACCAGGTGAAGGGGGAACTATGTCTTGACGTGGCGGTAACGGGGGGCTATGAGGTGCACACGATGGGGACCGGAGTGGTGAACACGGCGGAGACCCAGGTGAGGATGGGTGACATGACCCGGTGTCAAAATAATCCGTAAACGAAAACTGTGAAGAAAACATGTGGGGAACTAAGCTGGTGAAAAAATCCAATTCGGAGTCAGAATCGGAACTGTAATCCGGAAGTGCATGAATGGAAAAGGGACCTTCATTTTCATCATTGGAGAAGTCAGAGTCTAAAAAACATTGGGGCGACAAGATGGTGTCGTAGGGCAGGGACTTGAGTGCGTTTTGCTGATCGCGTGAAAGGGGAAGAGAGGACAAATACCGAGAAAAGGAGTTTACTTGGATGGAATGGGATTGGATGGCAGGCTGACGGTGCTTCCGTGTCGACCGACGACGAGCCGGTCGCCTACGGGAGCTTCCCGCTGGGTATGATCCTGGTCGGTTCATTCTGTCAGTAAGGTGGGGCTTTAGGACCCAGATGCGGGAAGGCAGAGCAAGGGAGCCAAGGTGTAGTCCAAGAAAAAAAGGTTTTAATTTCTAATCAAAAAAGCTATCTTCAAAGTACAAAATAAATTGAACTAACAAAACATGAATCTAAACATGGCTAAACAACTTAGGCAAATCTAACAGCATGACATGGTTCCTGACAAGGCAAAAAAGGACAGCGTGACGTGGAGAAAGACTTACAACAACAGCAACAATGAACCGACACAGACAGGGGGGAGACACCTGACTAAATACACCAACACTAATGACATAACAAGACACACCTGGCTGAGGGCACTGATTGGATGACACATGAGGGTAATGGGGACACAGGTGGAAACAATCAGGAGTCAGGGTTGACACACACACCACACGAGGAAGGGCAAGTGACCAGAAACGAGAGGAGTCAATTTTCTAACTAAAACAGGAAATGACAAGACAAGGGGAACACACAAGGAAAACAGAAGCTAAACGTGACAGGAACTAAACATGACTAGAAATAAACATGACAGACCTGCATGGCAGGTTAATCGAACACTCCAAATTGTCCAAAGGTGTGAGTGTGGATGGTTGTTCGTCTCTGTGTGCCCTGTGATTGGCTGGCAACCAGTTCAGGGTGTACCCCGCCTATTGCCCGAAGCCAGCTGGGATAGGTTCCACCGCCCTCCGCGACCCTTGTGAGGAAAAGCGATTAAGAAAATGGATGGATGGTTGCTGGTTAGCAATATGGCTAGCTAGCCCATTATAGCTACTTTACAGGCTCTTTCCTTGGAGCAAAAGTAGGAATGCTTGTTTATCTTGGAGACATTTAGCTGGGAGTGAGGCCGTCCACGCTAGTCAGGTTTCCATCCAAATGTTTCGAAATTTTATGTGAATTTTGTGAAAATTCGCAAAACGGACATGCGACTTATGCGCGTTTCTTCTTTTGCGAGTATGCGCCGCCAGATGACGTTGTAGCTACGGAACTTTGGGACAATGGGGAGTTCCAGGTGGGAATGTTGGTTTTGACAGACTGAACGGAAGTAGTTTGTCTTGTTGGCTTCCCTCCCGCATGTAAGAAAAGTGTTTCGTTACATTGAGAGCTGATGTTAATAAAGCCATCTAAAATTGCATTAATGTTTTTTTCTTTAATTAATTATAAAAAGAATTGTGTTTCTTCGTCTCCCCAAACATATCTTATTTTATTATCCGCCATTTATTGTGACTACAAACGTGCGTGTGACGTAGTATCAGTTAAAACGTGTGACGTAGTATCAGTTAAAACGTGCGACTTATATCCGGTCTGGTAGTCGCTTATTCGCAAAACCTGTTTCCATCGCCAAAATGCGCATTTTCTTTTTTTCGAAACGCTTCAAAAACCACCCCCTCCAAGCATAAAAACTTATTTGCAAATGTTGGGCCTTTTGGGGAATTTCTGGCGTTTCAAATTCAGTTTCTTTTTCGCAATTCTTAAAAATTTTAATAAAAAAAGGTGGATGGAAACCCACCTACTGTTTAATCCATTGAAGACATTGCTCCACTTTCTTTTTAGCTTTGGTAATGGAAAGAATATGACTCCACCTGACAAACTCTTGGAATTCCTCATGTCCAATTTACAAAATCTATTCTATGGGCAGATGACGATTTGCTTGTTGGAAGTCCATAGCTTGTTGAAACTTTTTTTTTTGGCAAGGTTTTATTGAAGCTGACAAAAGTTTTGTGGTTAAATTTTGCAATGGATTTCGATGGAGCAGATACGAGCTTGACAGACGTTGGCCATTTGAAGGTGTGGTTTTGTAAAGGTCAATTGGCTTGCTGGCTGGAAAAAAATTGGGACGGGACCTGCGTAATAGTTTTTATATATAGTTTATATATAGTTTTCCCTACCCTTGAATCAGTCTGTCTAAAAATGTCATTTAAAAAAATGGTGGCCATTTCCAGGCACAGCAAGCCATGGTGTGTAACCAGCTTCAATATTGTTTTGATTAACTGTTACCTCATGAAACATCAACCTTCCGCTGATAGCATCCTTATTAAACAGTACACCGCTTTGTCTCCTGCAAGCAAGGTAAAAATTGCAGATCCCTTCAGAAATAAAAGCAAAGGAGTTTAGTGGGGCAGCCGGAAGAAAAGAGGTCTAATCTGCATGATCATCACTATGGCACGCACTAGTGATCTGATGTGGAGGGGGGCTAAATAATAGATCACAATGATTCTGTCACTGTCTTTTGTTTTGATGTGTGCACTGTGATGAGGCACAGAATGTGCTTTGCTGTTTAACTTACACAGGGCTGCTCAGCCACAGTTGTGTGCCACATTTGCCCTGTCACCCACAGCACAAGACTCGTTTCAAGAAGAGAATTGTACGGGATAAGAGAGAGCTGTCACACAGAGAGACGATGCCATCGCTACTAAATTTAGCTTGCGATAACGCTTTGTGGCAATGAACTGAATGAAAGCGAACGCACTGAGGCAAAGGTCATCTCACCCTATTCCAAGTGGAAAGACGACAGTAACAGTGACTGTGATTTTGTCTGAAATGAAAGCGGCGAGAAATAAAGGCGGGAGCAAAAGGTGCCTGATTACAATGATGAGAAGAAAGAGAGGAGAGGGGAGGGGAGACAACAAACTTGAGTCATCTTCGTTAATCTTGTTATCGTACCTTTGATGTGTCAGTAGCATACACGCTATATTTCTATCATTTATGAGTTTTGGTGAACATGTGATGGCGGAGGATCGCGTTTGTTACGGGGAGGGGGGAGGAATGCTTTGAAAGAGATATGCTAATTTAGCAAAGGAGCAAAAGAACAACATCAAATATGTCCCGATGAATAGCCAAGAGACTTTCAAGTCTGCGTATCCTTCAGAAGTTCTTTATCTCCTCACCACAACCTACATTTAGAGCGCAAACAGGAAAGGAGCTTCAAAGCTTTGTTGGTCCATGAGTTTAATTCTAGATCAAGCTTTATAAAGGTTATCAGCTGGTCCACTAATGAAACAAAGGCAAGCGCAAATATGTAAACGTGGTGTTGTGTTTTCCTCTCTTTTTTCTTCTCCTCCCTCCTTCTTTCATCATCGTTTGATTTCTTTCTTTCTTTTCTGCAAGCGTTTTAAGTTCGGCATCAAAGTGAGTGGAAACAATATGCGACCCATCTGACTCTGACTCTCTTCTCACTCTCCTGCAGTCAGCATTTGGAATCGTGGCAGGGTGGTGCTCATTTGATAGCGTGATAGTCATTTGTTTTGATCTGCGACTCCTTTGTCTTTTTTTGTAAGTTTGAAACAATAAAAGATTAGAACCTTAGACTGAGAGAGCATGCACACTGGAAGAACAAATGGTGTCTTTGTTGTTTTACTTTCAACTTGACTATTTTTTTGTTCAAACTCCTGCAAACTTTTTTTTTTGCCTCTGTGACTTTATGTGCCCCTAAAACTCCACAAAAAAGCCTGTCTCTAAGCCTTGACAATAATTGTCTTGAACTGTCGCATACGCCAAAATGTTTCCACCTCACAAAAGACAACAGGTAAAATGAGTTAGTGATGGAATCAGTGAAGGATAGGGAATGTAAGATTTTGTAGGTAGTCAAACAGGGACTGTATAAAATATTCTTTTTTTTCCATCCACACCACGGAAAGGGCAAGAGACAAAGATGAACAGGAAGAAAAAAAGTGCAGTCAAGGTCTTGACTGAAGATGAAAGCTTACTCGGAATCAAAGAAGACCCATCACTCATTATACTTTGTGGGATGCCTCAATCCCCATTTGCTGCAGTCATGGCTCAGGGAGACGGACCTCCAGGAGGAGGTTAACGCTTCATGCTGGCAAGACAGAAGTCAAACACAACATTTTAAAACTTACAAGTTATCTAATAAGGAAAATAGCATTGTATTATACAACAATACAGTAAAAGATAAAGATAATGAAAGATCTAATCTAACCAAGTAAATGTGCTCATACCTGAATAGCTAGCTATGTTTGCAAAAGGTTTGTGTGTTTTGTAAAAAACAAAATAAAAGTGTGTGTGTGTGTGTGTGGGGGGGGGGGGGGGTGCTAAAACTACGAGAGCATGAAACTGCTAATGTGGAGTAAATATTTTTGATTGGCAAATACATTTGAACATATTTGCAAATATGTTTAAACATATTTAAATACATTCTAACATAATTGCAAGTACAATCAAACTTACTTGTAGGCGAAATGCTAAAAACGTGGCATTTTTACCATAATGCCGAAAGGATGTTGTCTTGTGCATGTGCATACCTAGTCGCATTATTGGGAAAAAAAACATGCACTGCAGACATAAAAGAAATCATAAAAATTACAAATAAACAATGATTACTTATGGTTATGGATGTTCTATACTTTTTTTTAGACAGATACAGATACCAATACTCAAATCTTTAGTACTCACCAATACCGATAACAAGTGGCGATACCATTAGTGCTAATGATACATAAAATAAAATAAAATAAAATAAAAAACAATGACAGATTTTTTTTTTAAAAAGACCAATTATAGAATTTTTTCTTAAAATTGCTTGAAATTAATGTCAATTATATTCTTTCAATTTGTTCATAAAAAGTCATTTTGCACAGAGCAGAGGAAAATGATTTTCAAAAAATAGATAAATAAAATCAAACAAATAATCCACTGGACAGGGGTGGGGGGGAGTCCAAATCAAAATATGTGGTTGTAAAACATCCTTTAAAAAAATACAGTAGGGCTGCAACTATCAAGTATTTTAACATTTGAGTACTCAACTGAAAATTCTAGAGAGTACTCAAGTGCACGGATAAAGTACACTTTGGCTTGGATAAAGAGTCATTTAAAGTACGCAACAAAGAAAAAAATAAAGACATTGTCACTTAATAATGAGAAACAACTGGTTTCCTTTTTATTTTTAAATCAACAGGGTTTTTTTTCTTTCAAATTGTACACTTACATTATACGCCAGGGTAGTGATTATGCATTCATTAATTTATGCAGTTGACCAGTAGGCCTAATAAGGCAAATTAAATAGGGTATTTTTAAGGCATTTTATTCTTTCATGTTACATGTTGAAAAAAACAAAAACTTGTGATGAATCTGCAGACACGAAAGACATTAGCTACGGAAGAATTGCCCTACAGGCCACATCGGGAGCCAGTAGAAATGTAACGTGGCAGCCGTCACATCATGCTAAAATAACACAGGGCCTTTACAACATATTCATGCATCGTGTCGTTTGCTCCATTCATGGCGCCTTGGTCGCAAATGTGGAAAATTACCCCACGCCAGCCGCGGTTCAGGTGGGGCCGGAACGGACCGCCGAGGCTCGGTCAAGAGGCCTACCATCTGCCCCGCGGAGCCGCCGCTCGCCACAAGCGCCACTGCCGGTAGCCCGCGAGTCGGCCGCAGCCTCTACCTCGTTCACTGCGGGTGCTCGCTCTCTCCGGTAATGATCCTTCTGCAGGTTCACCTACGGAAACCTTTTCGTCGTTGCCATATTCCGCCAGTACCTTCGATTTATTTGTAATTCCTTCTTTCCCGCTGTTTGAATTAAATAAGTAACATCCGCTTATTCTTCCTTCCCTTGCGTTGGTGATGTAAGTGGCTAAATAAAAAATGGCCTGTGCGTCCGCTACGCTAAAGCCTTAAATAAACGAGTATTCGAGGCAGGAAAAAGCTCTCGGATTTTTCGTACTCAAGGTACATGTGGTAATGTAAAATAACCATTTCAGCCTTTAGTTCCTGCATGAAAAACGGTCACAAGACCGATACCAGTATCAATATCCGTCGTGAGTACCGATACCATGAAATATGTCTGGTATCGGGCTGATACTGATACCTGGTATCGGTACTTGCCCATCCCTACTTACAGTACTAAATTTTCAAACATATTGGTAAAAAAAAACTTTTTTTTTTTTTTTTTACTTTCGCATACGCATGTCATTACCCTGTGGCATTATGGTTTTAATACTAAGTTTCTAGTATTTAGCCAACAAGTACGTTTGAACGTATTTGCAATTCAATTTAAACATACTGTACTTGCAAGTATGTTTAGATGTATTTGCATAATTGCCAGTCAAAAATGTTTACAATGGCAGTGCCACGCTTCTGTATAAAAGTGTGGTGAGACTTGTGAATTACAGTTTCCCCTCGCTATAACACGGTTCATCCTTCGGTTCTCGCTGTTTCGTGGATTTTGTTTGGGTGTAATTTTGCATGCCCCCCTGACCTATTTTCTTTCTTTCTTCTTCTTTTTTACAGCAGTGTGCAGATTTTTCAAAATCTATGAAGGTTTGAACATTGCGAGTGTTAAACAAGAAAGAAATTTGAGAAAATATTAATGCCTGTCTGATAAAGTGGGTGATGTGTGGTTCTACAGCCTAAAAGCGAATATAATAATATATAGTATTAAAAAATAAAGCTGACTGCTTTGCGAATTTCACCTATTGCAGATATTTTTTTGGAACCTAACCTCAGCAAAAAATGAGGGAATGCTGTTTTTAAGACCCTATTCCTGGTCACATCACATCTTGGCACGGTCACTTGCTGCCAACCAGAATTTGTGCAGAGTAATCAATTACTTTAATTGACTTGTCTTGACTTATCTTACTTAACTTAAAAAATGCAGGCCACTGGTGTCTCCCTGCACTTGGCTAGAAAGCCAGCAGGAACAGGAAGCCAGAAACAGTATGGAAATTACTACGGCGCTGCCCTTACCACTGATTATGCGGTGACCACAGAGAGGCCTTAGCTGCAACATCTCTTGATTTTTAATAGGCAAAACATACAAGTTGATAACAACATGATTCCAAATTGACATCGACTGATAATTGCCTTTCTGGACAGACACCTAAGACTAACTCTTACCATCCTAGCACCCCCTACTTTCCCCTTCCCTCTGTCGTTTCGTTTTATCTCTGTGAAAAATAATGAAAGCAAGCACTTGCAACGGCGTTTCCATTGATGTTGGAATACACAACCAGTGGATTCAAAAACACGTTCATGGATCAAAGTAAAAAGGCGGGGGGTGAGGGGCTGCAGGGGCGTCTTTCTCCCAATGAATTTATGAACGCAGAGCAGTCTGGTTGCGTGGCTCATTTGCTAAAACTGTAACGCAAATAATCATTAAAGAATGGCCTATAAATAGGACTTAAATGGAGATCCTTTCAATTCCCGAGGATTAGCATAAGAGCCTTTTTTTTGCCAGGTCAACTAATAATAATCATTGCAAATAAATACGCGGGAAACCAGTTTAAATGGTGTTTTTAATGTGCATATTTACTGAGGAGGGCATCAGAATGAAAGAAGAGGGATGTAGGCTAATAATTTGCGATAGCTGTAAAGTTGTAGATGACTAGAAAATCTAAATCTATGAGGAAAGATGTTTTCTTTTACTGAGATGTCTTGCAAGAAAACGACTGACAGCTTGTGGTAAAAAAGATTTCTGAAAGTTTTAGCAGCGAAAAAATCCGACTTCTTGTTGGATGGCTTGGAGTTACAGTTCTACTACCATGACTTTTTTGTTGTCAGATTCAGCATGTAGCACTTGCAGGAGATCTGAACTTTGGCAAAGTCTTACATCAGCAACATGAAAACACCACAAACCACACTGAAATAAAACCAAACACATCAGGCCTGTTGCTCATGAGTTGGCCGATGTCCATAGGTTGGTTGGTTGGCCAACCCAATTAAAATGACCCCTTACCCCCTAAAGACAAACACACATCCACACACTCTTCCACGGGGCTTTGTTTATACACTCTGTGTCAACAAATGTGTGTTCTCTGTGCGGCATTGTCTAATGATGTTGGCCCATCATGATGGCACAGTCAGACACTGACAGCCAATCGCTAGTGGACGAACTCCAGCCGATTTTATAGTTACTTTCAAACCTTCAAAGACGGACATCGTTTTATTTTTGCACAAAAAGAAGAAATAAGCCATCACAGAGCAAAACACCAAAGATGACCTTCAAGGTTACTCGTCAAATCTGAACCCCCTTGACCCACAGACCCTGGCAGCCGCCCTGTCCCGGCGATGCGAAGGCATCGTCCCAGGATCTGTGATGGGACTGTCAGTAGCCTGGGAAGAGGTCAGCAGAGCCAGGTACTGATTCTCTTATCAGTATTATATTAGCCCACTTTCTTCAAGCAAAGCCTTTGAAGTGACACCAAAGTGGTGTTCCAAGTGTCTCTCATCTTATGTCCTTTATTCAGAAAACACAGAAGTGTCGACGTTTCAAGAATCTTTTAACGTTTAATGTTGGGCCTTTGATTTTTTTTAAGTCACTAATTTTAACATCTTCAAGGGAGAAGTGAAGTCTGTGCTTTTGAGTTCTTTTGTCTGCTGTCTCGTGCCCTTTCTCGATCTTGATGATTGGAAAATATCTTAAAAGGAGACTTGTTAAAAGGGAGATTCAAGTAATTCAGGATGGGCTTTTTGGTGACATCTTTACTACTTGACCAACTTGGCCATTTTAACACAATGCCTGTTAGTTACCCTGAGGCTACTTCTTTTCCCATATTGTCAAAGTTTTCACAAGACAAACAGAATTTGGTTTGATGGAGCATCATACAAAGTTGAAAAATAGACACAGAGAGAAAACAACAACAACAAAACGTTTTCAGAAAGTTTGACGTTTACTGCACATGACGGTAACAGTTACAGTATAAAAAAAAGTTACAGTACAAAAAAAATAATTGGGAAAAAATATTGTTGAGATTCAAAGATAAGTGCTGAAAACAAGTGCAAAGTGACGCTAGTAACGCACTTGGCCCATTCAATATATATACAGTATCTCACAAAAGTGAGTACACTTCTTACATTTCTACAGATATTATATCATTCCACAACACTGAAGAAATTACACTTTGACACAATGAAAATTAATTATTGTACACTTTACTTTATATAACTGTGTACATTTATTATTATTGTTATTATTATTATATGAATTATTCCCTCCGGACGTGGCGCTGAGCACGTGGACTCAAGTTCTTTGGATGACAGACGAGGCATGTTCTGAGAGGAATCTGTCCTGTTAAACCGCTGGATTATCTTGGCCACTGTGGTGCAACTCACTTTCAGGGTGTTGGCAATCTTATTAGAGCCTAGGCCAATGGTTCTCAACCTTTTTTCAATGAGGTACCCCCTGTGAAATATTTTTCAGCCAAGTACCCCCCAACCAGCGGTTGAAAAGAAAGGAAAACAAAACAAAAACAAGACTGATTGACTAATCTATTCAACCTTGGAACTTCATTTGTACAAAATATACAACAACAAAAAAGAAAAGAAAGAACACATTAAATACAGTATTCTCCTTAGGGATCATAGTAAAGATCTGTTCTCAATAAGAAATAATTAACTTAATTTAAAAATTAAAATTCAAATAATTGACAGGTGATACTAGGCGACATATGAAAGGTTGGGTCGAACCATTCTGGTTTGAGTAGACTGTATTTTTAGGACAATGAAACTACTGAATATAAAATTCATTTTGTGAACTTGTATCTTCCTTGAAGTGTTATGTGTTTTGTGTAATTTGGACGACAGTTTCTTTGCATGGTGCACATAGCGAGACAGTGGGCAACCAAGTTGCCACAGAGTCCTTGCTGGCTGGGCACAATGAGGAGGGACAAAAAAATCATCCAGGCCAGGGGAACGGTGCGTCACGCTGTTGTCGCTGCCTCATAGTGCACCACGGTCGGCCACAATTTTGCCAACGGTCTGCTGAATTTTAACAGGGGAAAAGGAGGGGGAAAAATGTCCCTGGGTCACCAGCCAGCCTGGTTGCCACAAATGACCCCTGACGTGTTGGCCATTGAAAACTTCGGAAGATTCCAGGCTGAAATTGGCACACATCAGGGCCGGTCCACACCCCCACATAGACAAATAGGTTTTGTGCACGTCGGCAGCCGTCCACAGCCCACCGCAACCCCCAACCCTATTGATGATGAATAGGTTTTGGTGCACGATGGCCGCCGGCCGGCCGCCCCCTCATGATGAGACGAGGGGACGAAGCCTAGTCATGTCTCTGTACTCCCCAAACAAAACAAAACTTTGTGTTTAAACAGCATGTAGCAAGATACTCCTTTTCAACCCTTTTATGTCTGTAATCCCTTTGAACCAAGACTATAATCCCTTTGAAACCAGAAACATGTCAAACCTACCCCCTCCCTGGTGAAAGGTTCTCCCTTGTAGATCGCCACGATGTCCTTAAAAAAGTTGAACTGTCATGATCAAGTTATCTCTCTGTGTTGCTATGTTGTGTTTTATTTTCCCAGTCACCCTAGTGAGCGTGACGGGCGGAGCCCCAGGCACACACCTGATTACAATAACAATCAACGAGATGAATGAATACATGGTCATGAGACGCTAAGCCAAAGCAACAAGCTTTCTTGTTCTACACGTTTTGCAGTAAAGATGATACCATAGGCTTGCAGCACTTCCTGATAAGCAAAGTCATTGTTGCACAATTTGCTCTCCACACTTGCATCAGATATTTCAAAAGCAAAATGTTCCATCCAGCAGGCCCCATCTTTCATCGTGTCATTGTCCTAATGTTCTGTTGTGCTGATGCTGTCACTCATACCATTTTGTGCATCAGTGTGCCCAGATTTAGGGCACACAAAAAAACTTCTGTTGCTTGGAATGCAAAAATAGAAGAAAAAAAAGAGGTGTTTTTTATATGAGTAGGGATTTGTCTTAAAATTATTCACACAAATAAATTTGGGATTTTCACGTGTTTTTCAGATCCACAAACATACTCGTAATTTTCAAGTTTTGTTTTTTTTATTCTGTGTGTGCATTTTCCATGACTTATGCTTGTGAGTTGTTGAATGTGCGTTTATGGGTCTCACGCACACGTTTATTTATTTTGTCTGGGCATTTATTACAGTTCCATTCATCAAACTTTACAGTCTAGCATAAAAGTCTTTGCAAACTGGGTTGATTATACAACTCCTGAAACAATTACGCAGGTTCCCTACATTATCCTAATCCAGCTAGTTTAGGTCTAATTGGAGAACTTAATTTGCTTATGTTAGGACAACATTGCATTCTATAACGTTAGCCTAGCCTAAACGCATAGTTTAACTACAATATGTTGGCGACAAAATCCTCCTCTGTACAGGACAATCAGCCATATTGCTGCCAGTAGTTGAAAACAATTTATTTGGAACCAACTTTAAAACTTACCTGTGAATGATGTTTTTGTAGCATGTACAGTAAGTTGTTTGGATACATGCCGCCACTCACTGGAAAGACGTTTATTTATTTCCGCCTTGCTCACATTTACTATCTTTGCACAGGAGAGGAGTAACCTGGCAATCAACTGGAATGGCATTGGCACCTCACGTGTTAGCAATAAAGTCCTCTGCATGACCCGCCCCACTCATCCTCTGATTGGCGCTCAGTCCTCATGTCTTTAATTAACCAATAAGGTAGCGAGTGCAGGCCAGCCAGTTAGATGCAAGCGGAGGGTGGGTCATGGCTGAATGGTCAATGGGGCACAAAAACTGCGCATTAAGAAGAATACACACACACTCGCACGCACGCACACACGCACATACACATTCTCACCCACATACAAAAAAAATAATATATATATATATATATATATATATATATATATATATATATATATATATATATATATATATAAAAAAAAAATAATAATAAAAAACAAAAAGGAGAGCAATGATGACATGTCAAATCGAATGAACAATACTGAGCTCTCCAGAAAAAAAAAAAAGAAAAAAAAGAAGAATTCAGAAGTGGGTAGATGCAAAATTGAGGATTTAGAAGTAGGTAAACACAAACTTGACTAAAAAAGAAGTGCGTATACGCCGTATAACCGTGTAGTCCCTGGACTACACCACTGGGAATGAGCTGTTTCTCGTTTAAAATTGGAAATTGGAAAACAAGCCGTTATCTGATCCTCTATTGTGTATTAATTTTACACGAGTCGAGAAACAAAATGCAACATTAATTTGTTTCCCTTGAGCTTGTTTTGCCTTCCCTCGAAATACACTTTTCTTCTACTGTTACCTCTTTGGCCGGTAGAAAATGAAAATTTAACAATAGAAGAACTGTCTTTCGAGTGAAGGCAAAACAAGCTCAAGAGAAACCAATTATGGTCACATTTTATTTCCCAACTTGCGTAAAATAAACATAATAGAGGATCATATAAAGGCTCATTTTTCAATTTCCAATTTTAAACAAGAAACCGGAGACGGCTCGTTCTTCTATGGCCGCTGCTGCTTTAGCGGAATAGAAAAGAAAATTTAACACAACCACAGCGGTTCTACTTTACTGGGGATCATCAATCATCAATCATCATCAATGGGGAGTTCTGGACCCAGGTCACTAATCTTTGCTAACACTGCGAGAAAATCATATTTACTGTAAATATTTGTTTAAAAAATACTTCTAAGCCATTAATATAATAATAATAATAATAACAATAACAATAACAATAACAATAATAATAATAATAATAATGAAAATGAAAAACAGAACAACTTAAACTGGCTTGCTCACTGGAAAAGGTGCAAACTATAGTTTAAGAATTTAAGAAAAAAATTATAGTAAAATAAGAAAATTATTACATTAAATTTGCCTGTAAGATTTTGAAAAATAAGAAAATAATACTAGGCCCATATCAACCACAGCAGTCTTCAAAATAGTATTTTTAGACTAATAACAATTGTTGACTTTTTTCAAGTTGTAATAAATAGAACTATTTTCTTAAAATACATTAGTATTTTTTTTTTACGCTTGTATAACTTAGCCAAAGTGCCAAACAGGGAGGTATCAGGTCTAAATTTTATTGTCTTTGGTATGACCCAGCCAGGGATTGAACCCACAACTTCCAATTCTGAGGGTAAGCACTCTACCACTACGCTTCTCATTGTGGCAGCTGGTTCACAACAGCTGTCAATCATTGTTCAAGTGTGGCGTTTACCATTTACTCAAAGTGGCAGAGGCGCTTTCTATGCTGTCAAAATGGCTGCGCTTATGCCCATTTTGGGACGCGTGACGTCAACGTCCGGATCTCTATGGCTCTGACTAACTCCCGCTAGCCTCTCTTGTTAGCTGCTCTGGCTAATTCTGGCTTGCTCGGTCTTTTGGCGTCGCTCGCCGGGCTTCACACCGGCTGCCAAGTCACCGTCGCCCACCGAGATGCTTGTTTGCTCACGCAAAACAAGTGGTAGGCATGTGAAATGTGGTCTCTCTGAGCCACCATAGTGTGCATGCTTCGAAATGCATGCACATTCTATGATATAGCGACATCTAGTGGTCAATTACACACTGTACCTTAAATTCCAGCTTTCTGCTCAACACTGTTGTGTATCAGGTTCAGTAAAGCTGCTGTATGATGTCAGTCATTTATTTGGTTCTCTCTTTCCATCCTTTTCGGCTTCTTCGCTCCCTCCTTTCCAGTCAAGGACACCAGCTTGTATCTATGTATGGAATCATCAAACAAAAGTAAGCTTCACATCGCATCAGGTAAAGAAGACATGCCTGGGCACTTCTAACAGCCTCCCAAAGTGTGGGTTTTAAGTGCTCACAAGAAGGCTGCCTCTCATTGAAGTTCAAATGGATCGCTCTTGGGCACAAGCTTTTCAAGGAGGGCTGAGGGAGGGATGTGAGGGCAGCTTGCTCGCCTCGGTATCAAACCTACACATCCTAGTAAGGATGAGGATGAGAGGAGAAATAGAAAAGTGCAGCTCAGACCAGAGCAACTCCTTTCCATTTTTTTCTCCCTCTAAAGTGGTTCTCCTCACTCCTATCAGCGAGGCACCCCAAACAACACACACACCTCACAGCTGTCTTGCAATGTCACACAATGTGGTTATGTGATGAGAATCAGCTTGCTCAATCGGATTTCCACGCAACAAGCGCAGCACCTCAGATAGCAATGTCCATAACTATTGCTAATCGTCCCGTCATTGATGCCTTGTTATGCACACTGTGCCCAGGCTGAATGGTATTGTCACCAAGAGGGCGGTCCATTTAATAAAGACAATTAAAGTACAAAGGCCTCAATTACTACTCCGCCACTTGATGATGGAACAAGAACAGCGCCATTATCTGTTTTTACGATTTCATCTGGGTTAAGCATCTTGGGGAAAATGGTGTTATGCTGCTTCAAATTAAGTCAAAAGAGAGTTTAGAACTGGTGATCTTTTTTAGACTATCACTTCCCATTAGCCTTTGCCTTTGGTTCCCCTTCTCTATCCCTGCAATAAGGTCCAATATTTTGGGGGAGGGGGTTCCTAGGAAACGTCAAAGTTCAGAAGGTCAAAAGCTTGAACAAGCTATGTATTTTGTTACATCAGATAAAAAGAGGAAAACTAAATGAAGAAGAAAATTAAATGCTTAGCAGTCTTTACGAGTTTATAGCCACCTCTTCTTACTGAACTTCAACTACTATTTTCCCCTCCTTCTATCACTCACAGGTAGATAACGCCCCAAATCCTGTTTCGTTTTGGTCCATATTCATGAAAAGAAAAAGATCTGACAACCAATGCTTTCAGTACATGTGGTTGTTCTAAAATGGCAGAATCCATCCGTGTGAGCAGGCAATGACAAGTTCTTGGTGTATGTTGTCACTGGCTGAATGAGGTTCTCTGACATTTGAAATGCAAGTGTGACAAGCGGGACAAAAACAGCCACTAAATCAACACATGAATAAATAATCAGTTTGCCTTTTGAGTGTCCCATTTTGACAAACCCCAGACCATCCTATCCAAAAGATGCCTGTGACTCATTTAGTCCTCAACTGTTTCATATCAGCATCTATTTGATGCTAAAATGAGTGGTGTAATAAGTTCAAATATTCATCTATTGGCTTTATAGTTCTGCTTTTTCATTTCCCACCGATCAGATTCCACAAGACAATAGATGCAACCCATTATTGGAGTAAACATGAGCTTGTGAAATGTTGCTTGTTCTTTCAATCATCTATTTTAATCATTAACTTCTACACATATTTTACATTTAGTTGTGGAAAGCAAAGGCATGTTTTATATATATTATACATATACATATATATATACATATTGCTGAAATCATACACAAATACACATCTAAGTATATGTGAAATACATACTGAGGTCTCTATTTTCGTAGACAAGCGCCCTTGCGATTGGGATAAAATCCAGCACATCTTAATTTTTGTACTGGGGCAAATCTAGTCTCCATCTGGCCACGACCCATGCGTGACTGCATTACATCACCTGTAAGGTTAGATGTTGCCGTTCACCTGTATCTCATACATGGACACCAGCGAGCCAATTTTTGCTTTTTCAATGTCAAGCACTTTAAATAGAATGAGGAGAGCCCCTTTGATTTTCCGAGAGTCGGCTGAGTTCCATTGTGTAAGGTCTTGAACAGGTGACAATCTTAACCACTTGGCTACAACTTCACCCAATGGAGCAAGTGTCTATTGTCTAGTGTCAATTAACATGATTTTTTCGCTAAAGTCGTCAATGGGAGGGTGGGATGTTCACACTAGGTGATCAAAATTTTCAAGAGTTGTTTAATGGGGGAGTCAAAAGTTGATAGATTTGTCGCTAGATGTTAGAGGGGTCTGAAAAGTCACTAGCTCCGTTTCCATTACAGTTTCTCGCAAAATAAAAGCAGCATTTCTACTATTTCGATAAACTACAATTTTGTAGGTGTTTCCATTGAAGAGTGTTTCGCTTCTGAGACGAACAGCCATTTCTCATGCAATGATAATAAATTGTTCGCATGTATGGAGCGGCGGCCTTGGCTCTATAGCTAAATTGCTTTGAGCTTAAAAAGTTGTTATCCCCTCAGGAGGCAGTTCCGACACAAAAGAGAGTGGCCCGTACTTCCTACTTCCTTTACTCCGTGACCGGATCGGGTCACATGACAACAGGGAATGCGAAAAAAAAACATTTCCATTGCACGTTTGCGAAATACTTCTATTTCAAAACGTCCCAAAAACCACCTCATGAGAGCATAAAAACGTTATTGCGATATTTGAGAGATTTTTGGAAAATCCTATGTTTTTATTACCAGCTTGCTTTAGCACAACTTGCATTTTGCGTGATCTGTAGGTAATGGAAACGCATCTACTAAAGAGGTAGCAGTGGCTCAATGTGTAAGGACACTAGCGTTGGAATTGGAGGGCTTGAATTGAGTTGATCTTAAGTTGCCCATTATGCATGGAAACTTTGAGACTGCCTGTACATTAATGTACTGTTCTGGAGTAAATAACTAAATAATGTTGAAACCACTACAGTGGATGCCCATATACTTCAGCACATGTGGATTCTTGAGGTATTTTTTTTATTTTTATGCATTTATATGGGTGTCAATTATACCCAGATTTTTACTATTGGTGAATGGCCTGGTCAATATCTCCTGCAAATAGCGAGAGTCCACAGTATTATCACATCATGCCCAAAACTCAAATCTATACTTTTGGTCAATCCACATTTTTCATCATTTTTATGAATTATTGACAAAAGTGTTGAAAATGTCTTGTTTTCTTTGATGATGCAATGTTAAATGGTTGGAAAAACAAGTCATTTTGAGGGCTTCCTGAAAAGTGACGATTTTGTAGGTACAAGGTTTTGTTTGGCCAGACACCAGCGATAAAGGTTATAAGTTGGCAACACTGATTGGACCTATCAACATGACTAAGAGATTTATTGTAGTGTAGGATGTAAGTCTAATTCAGTGGTAAAACTTGACAACCAAAATGGCCTTTTTGGTAAATTATCAATAACCTTTTTATAAGAGAACATCAGGCAGCTAAAGTATCTGTATCTCATTCAATCCATCTTTGACAGTAAAACCTTAATTTGTTGTTGTTGTTTTCATTGCATAAACACCATATTTTAAGGACAAGTTGTACCACAGAAAGCAATGTCCTTTTCTCATCACAGGAAACCAACAGTCCAGCACTGAATTTAACTCAACAAACCAAAACCATATGCCTGTCTTACTTTTCCGATCATCCTCTTCCACCACCCTCTTTTCCATGAGAAACATGTAAATACAAAGACCTCGAAACACATGTGGTAAGTCATAAAGCTGCATATGTTACCCCCGTCCATTTTGTTCTTCCCTCTGTTCTGCCCCCAGCCTCAACTCCCTTGCCTGAAAAACAAAACCGCAAGAAAGAAGGGAGAGGATGAAAAGCTAAGAAACAGGAAAACAACAAAAAACAAGAACAAAGAATGGAGGAGGGGATCACAGCGTTGGGAAAGTGACTTAATTGCCTGTGTGTGAATAGCAAAGGAAGAAGAGGGACAAGCTGGCGACAGGGAGGCAGAAGAAAAAACACACATTGCCTCCTTGAGACTCCCTCACCATTTCTTTACAATGGTGCTCTCTTGTTTGGGGGAAGTGCTATCAAGTCCGAGTTTCATAAAAGATACGCAAACAAGGAAAGTTTGTTTGAGAGTTGTTTTTTCCGTTAACATTTTTGTAGATTGATGGATATCTTTGTTTGGAGCCATTTAGCCATTTTTTTTTCTCAAACATCCCGCCATCTCTAGTTCAAACCTAATTCACCTCATCATCACTAACATATGTCCAAAGTTTGTTGTCATTTAGGGAGGGGTTGTTGAAAATGGCTTTTGTGTTGTGCACAGGTTTTAGACCACGAGTGTGCTATTTTTGTACACAATGATGGTTAGTTAAGCACTTTGTTCTGCCATGTGCAGCATCAAACTTATTACACGCACACAAATATGATGCAATTTTCTTAATAGCTAGTCAATCCTGACCATTTAGATGCACTGTTGTGCAAGTAAATAATACAAATAATGAGAGTCTGGTTTTGTGTTAAAAAACAAACAAAAAAGACAGACAATATGACAGTGTTTATAATGAATCAGCATAACTCAAAATATCTACATGAAACATAAAAAACATCAAATAAATTATTAATAATTAATAATAATTAACACTGTACTCAAGAAATTAAATAAAAACTACAATAATAAATAAATAAAAAGAATTTAAAAAACACAATACAATACAATAATTCTAAAGCAGACGACAACACAAAAGACTATTTTCAAGTGAATCACCAAATCATCTCCTTTTTCCCCAAAAATAATTTTAAACTAATATAGCAAAGGAACAATGTTTATCAAGATTTGTCTTCCTTTCTGAAATGTGCAACAGGTTTTAGTATGTGATCATTGTAAAAAGCATAATGAATAAACGTAAACAGTAAATCAGATGCAAATGTTGTCTGGTTTATTATATTTATCTCAAATCGTAATAGTAACAATGATAGTTTTTGACAGGGACAACTAAAAAACAGATAACTTTGAATCTTTTATATCAAATGCCAGCTGGAGTCCTATAACAGAGGCATTTCTATTTCTCTGCCTCATTCCTTCTCATCCCTTCCAAATATTGCTGCTTAGTTTGGCTTTTAAAATGAGGACAGACAATCTTGCAATGATTCAGGGGGGTTCCATTTGCTGCTGTGTGGCACTGCCTGCATTTCATATTTGATTTTTAAACAGATGCTGGCCTCCACAGGTCTAATACGACTGGCTCCTTTGGTGTTGGACCATTGTGACGCCTCCCGGTATTTGTTTGCATTTTGGCCAGAAATATTGCACTATTTCTGCTACTTCATTAAAAGTCCACCATCCTTAACCGAGCGAAAGAATGGACAGTCAAAATAACGACATAGTCTTTGTCATCTTTAATTGTATTTGGTGACAAATGTTTTGATGAGCTAATATTGTAGTTTCATATAGGTTGGGGGTGGGGTGTGGAGAATTTAATTCAATGCTTGCAGATGAGAAGTATGTCAAGAGCAAGCAGGTCAACATCAAACAGCATTTCTCTACTGTGATTGGCCACATGTTTTAAAGATGAACAATTTGCCAAGCTACATGGCTGTAAATGCTGTACAGTGTGCAGAGTCTTGGTTATGATTAGCATGTTGAAATGAAATGGTGAGGGACGAGCCTTCAGCAGGTGCTCGTGCTCAAGAGCGGGGGCGCTTCCAGGGACGCTTTGGGTCCCTTGACAACTACTACTACAATACTAAACTACACACAAATCAAGACTACATAAATGTTTATTGCTACAGGTAATTATTATTATTAGTATTCCACTCTAATTATATGGTTGTGCTCCTTTTATTAGAAAATGTGCTTCTTTAAAGGATTACTCAACAGGAAGTCAGACTCTTGCTCCACCCCTCATTAAGATTTCAAAGCGGCGCTCAAAGGGGGTGTTGCCTGGAGGACCGTTGGGTTGCAAATGGGAAGAGGGTTGGGCGTGGTCTGGCTGTGATTGACAGCAGCAACTCACTGAGAAGCCGTTTAAGGAGGCGTGTACGAGAATGAGCCGGTGGGTGACCGGGGCGACTACGTCATGCGGAACAAGTGAAGTAGTATGTATTGTTTCGTGTAATGAGAGGACAAACAGCCAAATTGTGTTTATCTGTGTTTTACTTTAAGATGGTACCAAACACACGGTTTTAGCCCTCAAATCAAGCTTTAAACAAACATGTACTAAAATGTAAAAATAATGACCAGGACATGTAGACAGCATTTGTAAACGCGAGTTTACACAGTTTAAAAAAGTTGATTAAATGTTGAGTTATGCTTCAAAAAGCTTCCTTGCATTTTTTTTCCTGGCCTCGGTTATATAAACAGTGAACTATCTCTTTAAATTGTTTAACATTTCTGTAAAACTGATCTTTATGGCTTTTACCTCATCCACCCTGGATAAAACACAAATTGAATCATGAAACACACACACACATAAAGTAAAGTCTATGTCAGTGTGCGGGGATTCTTTTTTTCTTGTTACCCACCAGCACCTGACGATTGGCAGCTGTGCAAGGACCCTTCCTTAATTGATTCTCTAACTGAGGCCCCGTCCAGACGGAAGCAAAGCCGGCTTCGTTCCTCAAACAAATCTTGTACACACAGAAGCATTTCAAGACTTGCGTGTGTCCAAAAGAAGACGCTGAGGACGTTTAACGGCTGTAATGTATATGCCAAGTCTGGAGTGGCGCTGTAGTGCAGCCACAGGGAGATAGCAGAAAGCGTAGAAGAAGAATCAGCGAAGAAGACGAACACTTTTTTTTTTCTAACTTTATTGCAATCTACAGAACAAACATGGCTTTGCATGCATCTAAAAACAACATGAAAAAGACAAACACAGGAGAAGTGACAATGGCAGGTGATTCAAGTACAACACCGCTTATTGAACGTGGGAATAAAGAAGCAAAATATTTTGCAAGCTAAGGAGGCTGCGTGAAATGACTACAACACGGCTATCTGCCATTGTTGTTGACACACTGACGGCTCACGCGCAGTCATGCAAAATTGGCGCATACGTCATCAATCTGCGACAATGCGTCGTCATCGAGCTGCGATCATTACGTCATCACTGGAGGAGTATCCTGCATATGGCGTCCAGATGGCTGCGTACAGGCGCATTTTGAAATCTTTCCACTCAGGAGCCCGGTTTCAAAAGTGATCGGTTTCAAGCTTCGAAACCGCGCCATCGTGTGGACGAACGGCCTGAACGGTAAGAAACTTGTGAGGATACATTGAAACTGGCTTTCGTGTGGACGGGGCCTGAATCATGTTAAGACTAATCCAGCTTTCTCACAAACTCAACAAGAAGAGTCTGAAGGTTTGTTTTGTGCAATTTGAAAACACCATATTAGCTTGCATTTATTTGCTGCTGCTGACTCCGACATCATTGCCACATTAGATGAAGACTTAACCTGTTTAGTTGCAATGCACCCTGAATCATGACTAAGGGACATTTCATGGTCCTTAAATGTTTCAACTTTTAAGTTGCTTGTCCTGACCACAAATGACAACTCGGAGTCTTTTTCGGTGACAAAGCATATTATTAAGCATCTCATTCGTTTTAGGACTCAATTTCATTGGAGATGTCAGCATAAAAAAGAAGAAGAAGAAAGTATTCATGGTTCATGAACGGACCAATGAGAAAACACAATGTGTGGGCGGCGCTCATGGGAGTTGTAGTGGCGTAGTGTCACATTGCACTTGATTTATTATTATAGATGCTGTTTGAAAAAACTACAATTAAAAATACAGTATGTTTATGAAATTCAACCTGCCAAAGAATCTCGTGAGAGTAACATACTTACCCACCACTCATGAAATCCACTTGCATTTGTCAAGTGTTGATTCGAAGCCCTGGTAATATACCTTTTTGAATAAGGTATTTTTCTGGTGTAACAAGAAAACAAGTCAGAGTGTGTCTTTTGGGGGTTTGACCGCCATGAGTGCGGCCGCAATTGTGTGACAAACCAAGAACTTTTGCTATTTTCCATTCTAATGTGTACTGCACTTGATTTCCACTCTTTTCGCATAAACTCATTCATAAATTGAATTTATTGAATATATTCTGTGTTTTTCTCTCCACTTCACAAGATTGCAGTACTGGACGAGTCACATGACTCTGACACTTGACAATTTCTTTCTTTTCTTTTTTTTTTTTTAAATCGCTGTGGACGCCGCCAAACCTAGAATGGAGTCACCACATTTCCCACAGCGGTCTAGTGAATGGACTGTAGACCTGAAGGTATGTGTGGGGCACAGTAGTGAAGCCCTATGCTGTCTTTAGATAAAAGTGCAGCAAAAATCAACATTCCTTTAAAAAGAGTTCAGTTGGATGTTGTTTATGGTTGCCACAACAAACCCTGAAAACATGGATGGCAAGGAGTAGTTGCTGCCGCAGGTCAGGGAGGTGAATCTTACATTAATACTTAGTGTTGCATGACAGCCAGGTAGAACACGTTTCTTCCCTAGTCAGCTTGGTATGTGATGCGGGACTTAAAAATGTAGTGCAAACTATCTTGCTGGAAGAGGAACAATGAAACATTTGGTCTCTCAGGGTGCTTTCACACTAGCACACTTTGGTTCGTATTACTCCAACTTTGACAGTCTCTCAATAATCTGACCATATTTTTATTCCCCAAAAAGAGGACACTTGGCCTGGCCTCGAGACTCTTAAATGATACTCAATGTTTACTCAAAGATGATATATTCTTAAGGAACCGGTATTCACCTTCTCTATGGGTAAAAAATAAAGCAAAAAAAAAAACTCGCTTTTGAAGTCTTACTTGACTATTGAACAATGCCAATGTTGTAAGACCAACCTTTTCCTAATATGTACTTTTCAAGCAGCCACCCTCTCATCATCAAACTTCGACCAAACTCGGGGCTCGAACCCGTGCCAAAACCACATCTCCGGTTTTGGGAGCACAGAGCACTATCCGTGAGCTCAAATTCTGAGTTGCCAATACAGCTCATTTGAAATTCTGACCTACTTTTTCTGTGAAATAAATATACTTTAAAAATTTATAACAATAATAACACACACAAATAAAACCACTTTTTCTCCGGAACCACATGTTGCACTCTGTGTCTCCGTCTCCCATTTGTCACACAAAGTGTCAGTCCAATTCAACATCCAAGTTTAGAACAATATGCCATAATTTCCTCCATGTCTATTTTGCATCAATTTAAACCTGTTGAAACATAAATTACTGTCGCTGTAGGGTCTTATAAACAGCTTAGCTCATGTTGTTCTTTTCGAGTGACATTTTACAATATGAGACACGCAGGAATATGAGAAATTAGGCTGTACTGTATAAATGTTGCCTTGCATAATTATATTAAAGTTCACAATTTTGCCAAATGTTTAAAATTATCAGCGCTGTTCCACTCACTAGTCTTCATAGCACACATTCTCCCTGTTTACATTCCTGAGAAGTGGGAAATGTCACTTGGCCTATTGTCATGCATTTTGGTGTGCTTTGAATTGAAATATATTTCGGAAAGCAAATACTTGCTGTCAAAAAAATGTCCGCAATGCATGTAAACCTCCTGATATCAAAATGTCACTAGCATTGTTTCTGTGTGTACGCTGTCCTAAGATGAGTTATGTTTGCGCATTCATGTGGAAAATGGCTTAATTTCTGTCGTCTTGGAATTGCTGAAACACACCCCGCAGCCTCCATTTGAGGCCACAGACGAAGCCTTTTGAGTGGCCACATTCCACTCGGTCAGTGTGGAATGCCAACAAGACGGTGTGCCATGACAATCTTGTGTTATCAGAGAATTTGGACTTTCTCAAGGTTAAACAATGGTGGACAACGCTGACCACTTTTGGACCACGAGGCATGCATTTAACCCTGTTACTCCTCTTGTGATCTGAAAAAGATGCAGTCTTGTGGTGTTTACTGACAAAAGAACTCTGCTAAATTCAGCTGTGGTTCACCAATCTGTAAATATGGCCCGTACCAGCCAAATTGTTCCCCTTGTTGACAGTGGTTTGGACCCAAAGCACCATCTTGCACAAAGAACAGAGGCTTTCCTTGAAGTTGGTTTGAGACTCAACACAGGGGGTAGTTTAACAAAATAGTCGCCTGTCCACCACTGTCACAATTTGGCACATTTACAGAGAGAAACTGAGACAAATAGATGCTCCTAAAATAAATGAACCAAAAAGTGTTCTGTTCAAGAAGTACAAGCAACTAGAAGGAAACTACAGTGCCGAGGGTACTGGGGCTATTCTGTGTTTCCAGCCTCCCGAGTTCTTCACAGAGGCAGTGGAGGGATATCTAAAAAGCTCTCTGTAGCGGCGTCCACTGTAATTGTGATTTTTAAATATTCAGAACAATCACGATGTGTTACGGGCATAAAGTTAGCATTCTGGGATTTACGTTACTCTTGCAAGTTCTACATTTTTCCACATAAACGCCCATTCATACAATTATTTTATGAGAAAAAAATACGTTTTTTTTTACTATTATTGTAGACATTTAAAAAAAAAAATCACATTTATTTTTAACAACAATAGTTGCTGCCTTTTAAAACAAATACAGCAGATTAGACAGACTCTTAAAATAGGGCCAGGGCACTATGTATAACAAGTGGACGGTTGTACCCTGTTTTTCTTTGATCTTTCAATTTCTTTCCATTTGAACCATACTTACAGGTGAAATGTTCGTCCACAGCTTTTAAACTGGCGATTTGTGCAGTTTACCGCAACACATGTAGGAATTTTACAGCCATTCGTTTCTTAGGAGTCCCAAGATGGCGGCTCCGCGGCTTCAAATGTCTCGGCCTCCAGCGGGCAGCCGTGAATGGTGGGGCTCACGGGAGCTCCCCGCCCTGCCGCGGACCGGAGCCCCTGGGTTGGGGAGGCGGCCGGCGGTGTGCCGGTGGTTCCCGGCAGCGGCAATGGTGGCGACGGCCGAGAGGCACGACTATCGCGCCCATGCGGGGCCACCACCATGCTCGCCATCGTCTCGTTTCGGACTCCTCTTTCCCCACGTCCACTCAACCTGGTCCAGGCCGGGCCGCGACCGGAGCGGGGACGCCCACCGCCGATGCCAGCGCAGCCCAGCCGCCTTGGAACCTTACCCACGCAACTCTCCCGGGGCGGCGTTCAAAGCTGAGCCCTGTGTTATTGTGGGCCATCTAAATGGGGAGTGTGGAAACAGAAGAGCTGTGACCTATGCCACATGGCTCATTTTGCGCCGCACGTGAGCGGAAATAACCTGTGTTGTTGAACGGCTGCGATTATTAAATCCTGACGTTTAAAAACCACGGTTAATCGTAAAACCAGTTAATTGCTGCACCCCTAGGTTGGGAGGCCTCATATAAGAACTGGACCCTCTGTGTTGAACAAAATAATGTTCACATAAAAGAAAAGCATTTTTTCCCCTTCAAAGTTTTCTTTTAAAGTTATATAAAATCATTTACTCATTTTGACAGCTGCTGATTGTTGCAGACAGTTCTTGTTACAGTAAAATATCTTGAGGGACTGTCAATCTTTACGTCATATGAACCTACGGTATGCAAATTGAAATGACTGTACATCAGAAAATATGGTCATGCTGCACCTCCCCAGAAAATGGTGCGACCAAATCCAGTGCAGCACGACCAACTACAAAAAATTACTGTAAAAGATAGTGTAGAGTCCTGCAGATACCACCGACTCCCCTGCCTTGAGGAATTAATTTCTGTCACCCGCCACTACGGGCACGACATGGAAAAAAATCGACCACTTTTTCACAACACAAAGTAGACCTGGGACAATATTTTGAGGAATTGATGTGATATACTGTTTATGTTGCTTAATTTGAATGACTGGATGTTTCCTGTCATTAAAGAGTAACTGAAAACCAAATAAACTTTTTTTCAACTGATAAACTGTGGCTGATCAGCCTTGGACAGCGCTGCTGGATAGCTAAAAAATTGGAGAGTAAACAAAGGGATGGGAAGTTTTACTTAATTAATAAGAAAAAGTAGGCTTCCACATGTTGCGATTATGCATACAAGTTCACTGCATCAATGGGGTACCCGTTGACGGGAACACGCAACTGAGGGGCACAAAGGTGGAAGCGCAAGTACTGGGACGCGGCCCACACGTCGCAAACCAGAAACGGAAACAAAGTTGATGGGTGAAAACCCGGAAGTCGGAAGTCCCGCCTCCTCCGTGGCATATAGTCATACACTGATGGCCAAACGAAAAAGTGCTGCATAGGCAAAACAAAAACAAGGATGCGCCACCTTGTGGCGCGGTGCCATACTGCGGATTGTTACAATGTCCTGGTCATTATTTTGATGTTTTAGTGCATGTTGGTTCATAGCTTGAATTTGGGGCAAAAAACGACTCTGTGGCGCAATCTTCAGGGGATAAACGCATTCCTCTCATTGGACGAGCACGAACTTCTGAAACTGACCTAGTCGCTCCACCGGCTCAGTCTTGTACACGTCTCCTTACACGCCTCCTTAGCGTACCTGAGCTGGAATAGTAGTGTTTGCAAACATTTTGTATAGATTTTCAGGTTAGAGGTTTATTAGCAGAACATTTAGTTAGTTTATTTTGCATAGCTTGTCGTAGAAATTATTTATAGTTTTCACTGCTGCTGTCAGCCACAGACAGACCATGCCCAATCCTCTTCCCCCTTGCAAGCCTCCAGGCCGGGCCTCCAGGCAACGCCTCCTTTGAACGTCACTTTCAAATATTAGTGAGGGGTGGAGCAAAAGCCTGGTTGGGGGGTGAGTTACACTTTAAATGATAAGTGCTGTGGCGAAGCTGGCCAGGTGAAAGCAGCACTGTGGCATGGCACACCGACTAAAAAAAAGGTAAGCGATGGTGTGATAAAGTATTCAGTTGTCCAGTTTTATTTTCTAATTTGTGGTATTCTCAAGAAGCAGTCTTGTTAGGTTCTTATCTTGCTTTATTATATAATAAACAATGTTGACATGGCATCTTACCAGACTACTATAATGTATGTGTTCTTCTTCAATTCATTTCTTCTTTGCAATTTATCTACTTACTGTAAATACTGCCCCCTAGTGTTCAGTAAATATCAACTGATTGCAATGTGACACTACAAGTACATCTCCCATGAGGACTGCCTGCACACAGTTTGCTCATTGATCCATTCATGAATAGAATGTGGTGCTGAAGTCACATGCTTTCTCATGAAGTCGGTGCAGTTTGACAGGCTGATAACGCGTAGGGTATAGTTGAGTAAGATGCCCCCAGTACATAATTCCCTTCCTGACTATTAATTGGAACCAATATTAATGCTAGTTGTTTCCCTACACCAAAGCAGCATTACTAAACTTTGTCTTGCATTAAAATATTTTTACTTGTCGGCGGGAATCCAAAGACAGATTTTGAGATAAGGTGATGTAATATTTTGACACTACAAAATAAGCCTCTGTCTTTTTTTTTTGTTGTTTTTTAAACTATTGTTTTAAATATTGAGAGCATTGTGGAGGACTATCAATTAGTTTGAACAATAAAAAATACCAAATACTTTTTGTTTCAAAACATGTAACTGACTTCACTTTATTTATTTATATATATTTTTAATATTTAATTTTTTATTTGTGGAGAGATCTCTTTTTTCTTGTGTGTGTGTGCGTGTGTGTGTGTGTGTGTGTGTGTGTGTGTGTGTGGGTGTGTGCATAGGTGCGTGCGTGTGAGTTTGTGCTCATTAATTCACCTAAAACCTATTAAAAATCCCATACCGTTCACCTAAACCGAAGACTTCAGAATCCCGCTAGTCGTGAAGTTGTCAGGAGACCAGAGGAAGGATCAAAGAAAAGAAAGAAAAGTTAAATCTAGCACCGACCAGACACCACCTACTACCCGCAGGGTAACAAGCCAGAATCTTTCACCAACCCCAGAAACATCTAAACTCCAACAAATTAGGGAGACCTCAAGAGACCAAAGGAAAGACTGAAGAAAGGAAAGAAGGATAGATAAAGCAGAGTGAGATCCACAGACACCAGCCTCCACCGATTCAGTGACCAGAGGAAGAAGCAGATTGTGTTTGAATCTCAGTAGATGCTGGTGTGGTCGATCTGGCATGCATGAAAACATCCACCAAAGAAAGAGCCTGACTTCACTTTAAAGTAATAACATGCATAATAACAGGGCATTAATTGTATGTATCATCTTATAGTGCAGCCACAATGATGACAAAAATAGTTCAAATGACACAATTCTGATTTTGTTTTTGCTCTTATAGTCATTCACTGCCAGCCCATCCATCCATCCATCCATTTTCTTGACCACTTTTCCTCACAAGGGTCACAGGGGTGCTGGAGCCTATCCCAGCTCGCTTCAGGCAGTAGGCGGGGTACACCCTGAACTGGTTGCCAGCCAATCACAGGGCACACAGAGACGAACAACCATACTCACAATCACACCTATGGACAATTTGGAGTGTTCAATTAACCTGCCATGCATGTCTTTGGAATGTGGGAGGAAACCGGAGTACCCGGAGAAAACCCATGCAAGCACGGGGAGAACATGCAAACTCCACCCATGAAGGCCAAAGCCCGGACTCGATCTCACGTCCTCTGCACTGGGAGGCGGACGTGCTAACCAGTCAGCCACCGTGCCGCTCACTGCCAGTCATTTTAGAAAATTTCAAATTTTTCAATACCACATGACTTTATGTTCAATAATTATATATAAACCAAATCTGTCTCTCTCCTTTCTGCCTTGTCCATATTTTATTATATATATATTTTTTTTAAATATATAATCGACAGTAGAAAAATGTAGGTTGCACAAAATGTAGCCATTACTCCCATGGACTCTCAAATGTGTTTATTTCATATAAAATGGGGCTATGCTGTCATCTACTGGTGGTTTTACATGAATTAAGTTGTTTCCAAATCTGACATTTACAGTCGAGCATAATCAGATTCTCCCCCATCTAGCCCCGGAGGGGAAAAAATACAATTATTAAGTACATTTGTCAATGGCAGTGAAATTAAAAGGTGCAATTTGAATATAGCTGGCGTTGGGTTGAAACCTCACAAATCACAGTTTTTTCAAATATCTATATTATAAGTCATTCCACACATGTGGGTGTTGTTTTTTCATAGTATTGACCAATCTAAAGTTAGGGTTAGGGTATGCTCTGTATACACATTTAATGGTGGCAATTCTGGCACCGTCCAAGCCACACCTACTCAGGCTTGAGACTTAAACCGCCGCCGCCACAGCTGGAAGTCAAGGGCCAACAAAATGGTATGCAATGTTTAGCATTAATTATTTATGCATTATTTTATACTTATGCCTTCTCCGGTGTTGACTCAATTTGGGTGTCTACACGTGTCGGTTGTTTCATGCGTTCTCTGAATGATATGATATGATATGATATGATATGATATGATATGATATGATATGATATGATATGATATGATATGATGTGATATTGAAATGTAAATGAAAATAGACAGCCCCCAACAAATTTGATTTTAATTGTAATTTCTTACTTGAACCTGCAGTGTAAATCCAGCCTTAGAGATATGGACGTTAAAGCAACACTAAGGAACTTTCCGTTTTTTGTTGATTATGGCGGCGCCATATGAACAAAAGCGGTAATGTTATGTCTGAAGGAAGACCACATTTCCTATGAGGGCAAGCGCATTGAGTTGTTTTTGAGCTCACACCAGTCAAATTGACTTCTGTCTTTGTAACGATTGGGGAAAGGGGGAAGTGACGTATGTCATAAAGCAGTCAGCACATTTGTAGTTTTTTGTGTGGCAATGTTCCTACCATCCTCTTCAAAGCAGTAAAAAGGATACAGACCCTCTCAGGTCATGGCAAAGGTACTATTCAACTAGTTTAAGTCCATGTTTCATCAGAAGAGTTATGAAAATGTTTCATTAAGGTTGAAAAGTTCCTTAGTGCTACTTTAAAGGATTTTTTGTGTGGAGTTTGTCACTTTTTTACTCGCGACTGCCACCTCTGGACAAAGCGTAACTGCAGCATCTGTGTCAGGTTCATTCATGGTGCGCGTCCAAGTATGTGCACGACAGCCACAGTTGACAAAGACATGACTCCAAATGAGGTAAGTAAAACTCCGCCCCTCCCCAAAGAAACTTGGAGTTTGCAGGGTCCGCACACTCTACTATAAAAGGAAGATAAAAGCTGATAGGTGCAGTCAAAGTAAAACAGTCAGGGCTCTTCATACTCATTTGGGCATTGGTGAAGCATGCATGATGTAGAAAAAGCTTTATTATGACCTTTTTAAACGACACAATGCACCTTTAAACATCTGTGTTGGCCTGTGAGCTCCTCGTGGCACATTAAAAGACAATAATTTCAGTCATCTGGTATTCAACCTGCCAACCTCAAATGATCCAAGTTGCAACTAAGACCATCTCACAATGATTTCCATCATTACAAGAAAGCAACTATCTTTTCTCAGTCTCACTTTCTTCCAAGTTGTCTTTCTGGCACCGGGTTCGGCTGTTTATGCCTTGACTCAGATTGCTGGCGGGATTGTCAGAAAAAGAAGGGTTTATTTTTCCATTCTTTTGTCTCTTTTCTTTTTCCCCTCTGCAATCTCTTGCCTTCAGAAACCATTAACGCCCATTCAACATCAACATCAAGGCCCAGCTTTGATGTCTATTCTGGCAACAGACTTCTTTCTTTCTGCGCTGCCTGCTGCTCTATCTCTGCCTCTCGCCTTCTCCCTATCCCCATTCATCCCTTCCTTTTCCCTTCTCACACTCTTTACGGTTACTGTACAATCAAATAATTAAATGGATTGTCGACAGTGATTTTACCTGGCAATTAAATATGCAAAGCGAGTCGACAGGCGGTGTATGAGAAGGCGATTAAACGGGGGCCCGCTGCAAATCTACAAAGGCTTCAGCGGCACAATAGGCAGCAGCCCCTGCCTGTTTCATACACCAGCTTAGCCTGGGGAGTGACTGGTGCCGTTTTATGCTCGCGCAGCCATGTTTACAATAGCACCAACTACGACATGCCAATTACCGCAATGCATGGAGAAATTAGTGCAACTGTGCCCATAAAAGCCAAGACGAAGGTCGTGGTGCAAGAGACGAGAGCTGACGGAATAACTTGTTCCTCGTTGATGAAAGGACCTGACACAGAATTGTGTGCTTCCGATTGAAGTTGAGGAAGTCAAAAGCTCGTCAAAAGTTTCCATGAAAGCACATTCGTGAATAGAACCTGCGCGCCACCTCAACAAAGCACCTGGAATGCCACAGAAAAGCGGACACAGAAGGAAGGAGAAGTGGGAATGTGACAGTCAATGTCCATCTCTCAACACTTTGCTGAGGAAAAATGCAAGCAATTTTCCTGGATGGCTTTCCTTTCAAAGCCCGAGCCCCAAGAGACTGTGAAAATAGAGTCGGTCGGGAGAGTGCCAGTGGAGGGGTGGAGGGTTACACCTGCCCCATTCCAGACAGTTCAACAGCAACTAGCTGCTTGAGTCTGATTAAACCCTCCCCATTGTGCTGATAAATCCATGCACAAATTGATTTTCGGGTTTGGCGGGGATGTAATGCACCGATTATGTGTTGAGGTTTCACCGTTCCTTGCCTTTGATGAAGACTCTGGGAAATTAATGTGCTATTTGGGCTGTTGAAAAGACCAACTTTAAAGGAAAGTAGTAAAAATATGTTTGAGGCAACATTCAAAATGCTTTATGAAAAATAAATACCTTTTGTGCCAAATTGCCAGGAACAACTTAAAGGTTGGGAAGAAATACAAAATCCTTTTTGCTGTGAGTGAAAGCTTTTCACTAATGACTGCTGTTATCTACCTCGGCTTTTTACCACTTGCAAGTCTTTATATATGACCTCAATTGGATGTAAGCAGTACAAGTGACTCCCAAAGATGGAATTATTTCCTGCTATTAAATGCCCCCTTCTGCTAAAGGAAAACAAGATAATTGAGGCAAGCATGGCTAAGCTCTGTGCTTGGTGCTTCATTAATTTTTGTGTTGACTCTCAGAGAAGCGCTGCTCCTTATTGCTCTTTAATAGGACCAATTAGCCTCGTGCCCCAATTTCCATGCCTAATGTCTCCCGTTTAAGTGCGGAATACTGAATCCGTCCATTGAACCACAGAGGCTGCAATGCATCAAAGGGTCGCATACTTCTGGTGATTTGTGCTAACCTTGTGAAACACTTTGCTCTCATGATTTGTTTTTCCAGCAATGAGTCACATTTGTGAGTCGGTTTTCAATCTGTGTTTTCAAATCCTGACTGGTGACTGCAATTTATGGAGCTAATTCTTTTAATCTGAGATTGGGTTCATTAATTTCTCACTTTTTGCCTTAGCCTTGTCTTGTGTCTTCTCAGCACTTATTTCTTCATTACTGAGAAAGGCACAACCATTAAATGGAACACAAGTAGCTATCTCACTGCATGCAAGCGGCAAGGCCAGGCCTCCCTCAAGTTTCTCCAGTTGGTCTAAAATGCTGCCGCTCATCTCCTAACTAATAGGAGGGAGCACATTTCGGACCCAATTCTGACCCCTCTTCACTGGATGCCCATGAAATTTAGAGTGCATTTCAAGATTCTTGTATTTGTCTTCTAATCTCGAAATGGTCTTGCCTTACCTCTCTGAGTTCCTCGACCCCTGACGCACCTGACGACACTACTGGAGGTATACTGAGGACTAAGCGGAGGCTCAGAGGGGATCCAGTCTTTTCTGTTGCCAGTCCTTCCCTTTCGTATGACCTCTGTTAAATATTAGATACTAGATTCTCTTTTCTTTATTGCTAAAATCAATTACCTCACACTTGGGTAATTGTTGATATATGTACCATTTGGTTCCATTTGTGTGGCTCTTTGCGATGTCGTGGGCTATTTTTCTCCATCTCTTTATGCGCATAGGGTTTGCCACCCCTTGGTTTTCAGCACACTGTTCGGAGTTGAAATTTAACACTGTAGTGCAACTTAGCAAGAGAGTTTTTATCTTAATGCAGATAAACGTATTTCACAAATAACTTTAGAAAATGAGTTTACTTATAAAATCATCAAATCATCAATCATCTGTGTGAAATTGTGACTTTTCTCACATTTGTAGCAACTTGTATTTATTTTCCCTTTCCAGAAGGTCACACGTTGCTATTACAATAATTTCTGGACTATAAGCCGCTACGTTTTTCACTTGCATTCGACCTTGCGGCCAATACAAAGATGCGGCTTATCCATCAGATCACAAGGGGGCGCACTATAAAGGAAGCGCAAGAGCGTCAAGACAGAGCAAACCAAACCAAGTGAGCCCAAATACAGTAGAAGACAGAACGAGAGCGAGACAATTTGCGCCCTCATTATGGAAACGAAAGTTGCGGGAATGCAGTGTGGTAACATTAAAACACCTGTGGCTTACAGTCAGGTGCGACTTATAAGTGTAACAAAACTCCAGTATTGCCCAAATTTAGCTAGCACGGCTTATAGTCAGATGCGCCTTATTGTCCGGAAATTACTGTACATTAATTTTCTGCTCTCTAAACTAATCATATTTGCAAGAGCCAGATTTACATAATCCCTACTATGGCTGGCAACGCGTTTCAAGTCAATTCTGGTCGTAAAATTAGTCACTTAAAATAAATTCCTGTTCAAGTAGGAACTGAACAATAATATTGAAATAAATTTTACCTGTGAAAAAAAATCAACAAGCACAGACTTAATTTGAAAAATATAAAACTTTAATAAAGGCTACATCTCTCAATAATTACAATAATTATAGGTCCATGTAAATCTTTAAATGAAACACTTTATATATAATGTATAATTTACAGTTTTGATAGAATGAAAAAAAGGCTGTGGTGTAAAAAAACAAACACGATTACATGATATCATTAAAAGCATAAAAATATCTTTTCAACATAAAAACCCTTCTGAAAACCAAGGGATATATATTAAAACCCTGAAACAGGGTAGCACATGGTATGGCATCCATTTAGGCACAGGCGCTGTACTCCTAAAACATCAGCAATAGTGTGTTCTTATAAGTGTTGTTTTTGAGCGTATACTCCTGATGTGCAACACGTGTGTCAGTATCCATACTTTGCAATGCATAATTACAATGTATACAGGAGTTCTGTTAAATATAAAATCACTACAGCAACATTCAAAGGATATCAGAGCCATTGTTCTTCATTGTTCACTACCCCCCCCCCCCCCCCCCCCCAAACTTGTTCTTGTTCGCTCAAATCATTTTGGTGTGTGAGCTGTAAACACGCACGGCCATTATTAGATGGTACAACTTGTGTTCCGGGTCTGGATCCCCCTGCGCAAAGCCCGGTTTATAAACAAAGGCACAACACAAAAATTGAGCTCTGTTGCCAGCCTGAAGACACAAAAAAAAGTGAGCTCTGGCAAAAGGGGGAGAAAAGACGAGAGTGACAAAACGAGCATTTCAAACTTTCAGCAGCATATAAGACTGGGATTGACCATTAGAAGCCTTGAGCAAGATCACAGAAGGATGCCATCTTGGATCAGAGAGGGTAACAAGGCGATGGGAGGTGCTAGGCTAGTGTCACATCCTTTGTGTGTAGTAACATCAAACAAAACAAAATACTAAACAATTTCACCACAGTATCCTCTCCCAACATTCAAAGCAGCTTGCCTTTTGGCTGGAAATAGGGAGAGGGCAGGAACAAGGTTGGGAGGGGTAAGGAGTTTTTCCCCCCTCCAATAAATATTCACTAAAAACCTTCAACTTGTGAAACAACGCATCTAAATACAATACATGTATATATACATATATGCAAGTATGTATATGCACATGTATAAACACTTTCTAACTATGTAGTAAGCTGAAGCATAGGCTGGCTGGCGTGCTGCGTCTCCAGTCCTCTTGCTAGTCCGTTGCACTTGACCCGCGTCAGTGTAAACGCACAACAGTCTCTCAATACGCATCACAACAGTGGTTATATATTCAAGAAGCGGTCAGGGGTCCCCCCCCCCCCCCCCCTTAAATTGGTCTTTTAAAGATTCTCGTGTGGTTCCCTTGTGTTTCTAAGGCTGGTTGGTTGAGAAAGTCTGGGAGGGACAGCCCCTCCTCTGGATTAGGCATACTTCATTGGCTCATCTTCCTTCAATCGCTCCTTGTGCTGGATATATTAACTTTATATCTTTCCGTTTAGCTTAGTATTCATCGTTTCTAGAAATAAAGTCTCTTCCTCAAGTTTCCGGGACTTCAGCTTTTAGTGTAAAGGATGTTGCTTGTGTTTTTAGTCCATCCTCTCCACCTTGCCCAGGACCTTGCCATCATACATGGGCAGAACCGTGGCATCCTCCCACACCTCCTCGAATACGGCACCGCACTCAAACTCGTCGCTGGCCTTCTTAAAGTAATACCTGTGGAGACAAAACCAAAGCATGACAAAATGCACTGTGCGTAATACCTGACGCGATATGACTACGCAACAACATTCATTTAAACTGGCCCTAAATTCTCTTTCGTCCAAATCAAACACTAACAGACACACAGAGCCAGAAACGGATCATGCTCAAAGCAACTTAGTCATCGCTTTCATGGCATTCTGCACACTTCAAAGGCAGTGAGTGACTCCACCTCATACCGCTGCACAAACATAGCCCGCCCCCCCATTTAAACACAATCCTAGCTGTTTTGTTCATCCACTTGTTCGGCAGGACTGCTGGCCATTCAACAGATGCCTATCTTTTTGCAACCTCTTATTAAAGTTGAAGGGTTAATGTGAAGCTGTCTTAAGTTGCTACCGCCTCCAAACTCTTCGGATGTAATTAGACTTGCTGTCAAATGTGGGCCGTTTCTGTCACATAGGTTGACATTTCAGGTGCCTCAGAGTCTGCATGAGCACACTCAGAGCACATATGGATCTCCCTTACACGCAAACACGCACTCAGGTACTGATGCGTGGTAATGCCAATGTGGAGTCAACATTTTTGACTGGCAAATGAAAAATGAAAAAAAAAACTTTTTAGCATTTTTCCCCATAATGCCACAGCGTATTGACATTATACGTATACGTTTAGAAATTAAGTAAACATTTATTCACAACTTAGATGATTTATTATTATGTCTGCAGTGCATGATTTCCGTTCTCCATCTTTCCCATAATGCCATGGGGTAAGTCAATACCTCATGGCATTATGGGGAAAAAAATGCAAAATTCTTAGCATTTAGCCTCCAAATATGTTTGAACAGACTTGCATCCATTTTTAAACATATTTTCAAGTACGTTTGAATGTGAATGTGAATTTGAACGTATTTGCAAATACAGTCGAACATACTTACAAATGCGTTTTAAACTAGGGGTGTCAAAATGAGTGTGTTAATTTTGAGCTAATTTAAAGTTCCTTTATTGCAACAAATTGTTTTAACATGTGATTAATGACAACCCCTTACTTGGAAAGCCTGTACTGGGGGAACTCCAATCGCAACGCAGCAGACACGTCCACGTCAAAATTTAGCAGTAATAAATGTAATAATAATGCAAATATTTGTGGAGACTGGGGTCAAGTTGTATTTTACAATTTTAAAAAGTTACTTAATGTTAAAACTTAGATAGCTCTTAATATAAGAAGAAAAATGCACGGAGCTGTCACTAATATCTTACATATGCAATAATGCCATCTAGTGGCAGAAAAATGACCACAAAACAAATCAATATCACACTATTTTTTTTTTTACTTTTTACTGTACAGTACATCTTTTTAATTTTAACTATGAATTGTGCAGCCATTAGTTTAACATTTTCCACCACTTTTATGTTAACACGAGTATGAAAACTTAGATATTTCATTGTACATTTTATTGTACATTTAGAACAGATATAACATTTGTGATTAATTGTGAGTTAACTATTGAAGTTATGCGATTAATTACTATTAAAAACTTGAATCGCCTGACACCCCTAGTAAACATTATTTTCCAGTCAAAAATGTTTACTCCACATTGGCAGTTCCATATTCGGGAATGTACCAATCACTCAATCACTAGCAAAAAAGTGAGGAGAAAAGGCGGGGAGTAAAAAGGTTGCTGAAGTGGATTGGAGGCTGTCCTGACTCAGTGAGTGAGAGCAACATATTGGATTTGGGCAGAGCTCGAGGGGCTTTACCCTGGGAGGTGGGAGGGGTCTCTTAAAGGTCACGGGTCACCTCACTATCCCACTCTTCTTCTCTCAAGCTGAGATAACTCCCAGGGTTAGTTTGCTCCCAGTGATTGTGAAGCCAAGGCTCCTAATCATTTCTCTTTTCTACTTTTAAGCCAGACTCAGATCAGCAGGAGGGGATTTAATGATAAGCTTTGTAATGGAAAAAAAGAGTAATTTCTACTCTATTTTACATGTACCATTACTGACAGTACAAAATAATAAGTCCCTGTATAATATTAGCCAATTTTCACACTTGCAATACAAAGATGTAAAATGAAGACATGTTATTAACAAATTTTCCCATGTACATGTACAAAGTTGTGATGGTTTCGTCAAATGAAATTTCCACTTCTTTTTTTTTTTTTGACGTCACAGACTCTTCATTAGTAAAATGTACGACCTTTCTAAGATGGCTGTATTTAGCATCAAGCTACATTCTCACAAATGCCTCAAAGTCATCACTTTGTTTCAGTGCTCAAGAGAGAGACAGACGGAGCCTTTCCATTGGAACATGTTTTATGTGGTAGAATTTTTTTTTCTATCTTTGCAACATCTGGCACCAATATTGTCTGGCAGGGCTGCAGCATACTGTTCTCCGCTGTACCATTGCCATGTCCAAATTAACCAACTCCACACATTCTGCTGCCATTGAAGCCAAACTTTTCATGTCCGCCTCCCTCTCCTCTGCTCTTGCTAAAGAGTTTCGGGTTAGCAGGGCGCAGGGATTCGTTTCTCTCTCCTAACAAACAGATGCTTCTGCAAACTCATGCACACAGCGCAGTAAGCAGTACGGCTTCTCATGTATGTGCATAGAGACAACTAAGTGAATTATGTTTCTTTTTTTTTCTCCATTGGTTGCCCACTACATTTAAATCAAACAGTCAAATGCATGTTTCTTTTAAGAATTTCTTCATCTAACGTTGGCGGCAGCCAAAGAAGAAGGTGCTTGCAACATTTGATTTTAATGCCTGATGCAATAATGGGGAAGAGGAATTTGAAGGCCTCTCAGTCTTTGTGCACAAAATAAAATGGATCAGGCTTCAAAGCCATTTTATTAAGGCAGCCTTACCATGGAAATCAGTACCAGATGTGCAAACAAAATTGCTGCAGAACCCCCACCCCCTTCAGCAGATCAGCCCAGTTTCTTTTCAACTAAAAAGCTCCAGTACTTCACACTGTGTTCTTACCTTACGAGCATATGACCAATAATATCAACGCTAAAGACACTGCATGGTTTGAGTGACACAACTCTACATTTTTGCTCTCAAGTGGCAACATTTGAGGCCTCTGACACAAAAATCTGATATGTATTGACTCCCACTTAGTTGTGTTGAGTACTGTATGTGCAGTGTGAATATGATTATGTTGTTGGCGGTATATTTACCGGTAGTTGCCTTTCTTGCTAAGCTGTTCTTTAAAGTGTCCCAATGTGAGGCAGTGGGTCTTCATCACACTCCGGTAAGGAATCTCCTCACCGCAAAAGAAGTAGGTGACCATTAGTTCATTGGACCTGTGTAGAAAAATGAAACATGATTTAAACATCCGTACATTTGGTACCGTTTATTTTTAAGTAGAAAATAGCAACAGACGGATGAAATACCAAAGTTCTATAAATACAACTGGCAATTTAACAAAAAGAAAGTAACTTTGTTCATTTCTAGTGATGAATGTGAGATGGATGAGTTTGGTGGTTGCATGTGTCATCTTAAAAGATGGTGAGGGTGTTCAGTGACTCAACTGCTGGCTGTCACGTGAGAGCAAGCAAGTTGTTCCACATAAAAGGACTTGCATTTGCATAATGTCTTCCTACCATAAGTGCACTCCAACTGCTTATCTCTCAAACCTTTTCCAAAAGAGTGTTTTCTATAGTACAGCACACTATATTCGGGATGGGTTCAAATTTATGAGAGCAATGTGTCTTTTCTGGTCACACTAGAGTTAGCAAGTTCCTCATCTTGAACGATGCGCACGTAAACTAACTTCTAGCATTAATGAATGAATGCAAGCATGCTTGCACAGGTGCATGTGACGGTTTGCAAAAACTTGCACTTGGAAACACGTTTGTGTGCTGCCTCTGCAAAACGCAGTTCCTATTAGGGATGTGCGAGTATCGATACTAGGTATCGGTATCGGGCTGATAAAAGGCTTTATTTTATTGGGGGGGGGGGGGGGTCTGGGGACTCAGAATACCAGTCAGAACTGGGATGGATTATCTCGGCAAAGGAGATGTGCTCACTATCACAGATTTACACTGGTTTGTGAAATATATTTGAGAGAAATGGTGGTATTGTCTATGTGGAAGAATGGGAGGAATATGTAGGTCTTCTTTTAAAAAAATCTGTTACTGTTTTTTTCTGTGTGGAAATTTTACTAGTAGTATTAGTTCTTAGTATCAGTGACAACTCAAATAAAATGAAATAAGTGTCATTGTACATCCCTTGCCCTTATTAAAAGCAGTCACTTGTAAATGGCCCCCGAGAGGATAACAAGAAGGACTCCTAGAAAGTAGTATTCTTGGAAAAAATGGAAATGAGGAGTACAAAAAAATATGGAAATAAGGAGTCTAGTCTTTTAGTCTTTAAACAAGTGTGAAACAAACCAAGTTAAGACAATAGAAATGAACAAGATTGAAATCCTTACTCGACCGTTTGTAGTCCAGAACTGGCTGTGGCTGGATGGCTCTGGTCTCTGAGGCTGACGGCCGCTGCTGAATGCCTTTTCAAGAGAAAAGGATCTTGAGCACTCACATTTGTTTGATGAGAAATGGCTCCCATGTCGTATCTGAGTCTTGTTGTCACCTACCTCGGTTTCGGTGGCTTGGAGACCTCCTCTAGTCTACGACAGGCCTCTTCAAGCTGTGCTAGGGTGTTGGGTGGGGGCAGTGGTGGCATGGCTGGGTCCTGAATAAACGGATGGCCAGGGTGGTGCCCACGAAGGTTAGTCCCAGAACCAATGCCACCCCCACCCCATAAGGAGTGAGTTCGAGCAGGCAGGGTCTTGAAGTCGAGGGGGTTGGGCTTCTTAAGGCCGGGGTAGCTGTTTAAAAATAAAATAAAAAGTCCCACATAAGTATGAACTCAAGATAGAACTGTTCTTTTGATGCCATTGCGGTTCGACAGACATTTACCTGTGAGGCTTGTGTTTGCCCTGTCTCTCACTCTCCAGAATCCACTGCCAAACATTCTGAGATCGGTCAGTGGTATCAAGAGGAAGGCATGGTGGCGACAAACCCTCGTTGGAGGATCTGACTTGCCGTCGTGACAAAGTGCTGCAGCGACTAGTGGAAGAGAGAGGTGCGTCAAGAAAGAGCTTAAATATATATATAAAAAAAAAAATCTTGAAGGGGAAGTCAACCTTAAACATTTCTTGACAATAATATGTCATATGTGACCTCACTAGTCCAAACATGACATTCTGATTAATAATACATTTGTGGAATATGTGTTATGAAGCAGCCGTATTTATCCATCTCAGGGGGCGGCCATTTTGCCACCTGCTGTCGACTGAAGATGACATCACAGTTGCTCAGGACAATCACCAATCACACCTCACCTTTTTCTGAAGCTGTGATTGGCTGTTACCTGAGACCTTAGTAACTGTGATATCATTTTCACTCAACAGCAAATGGCAAAATGGCCGCCTTCTGATATTGAAAAAAACTGCTGAATTTTGCTGCTTAACTCATATTCCACTAGCGTAATATTAACCAATATACCGTATTTAGACTAGTGGGGCTACATAGAACATATTATTAGTTGGGTTTCCATTTTCAAGAAATGTGAAAATAAAACTGAATGGAAACGCTACAAATTCGAAAAAGGGCCCAAAATTCGCAAAAAAAAGTTTTTACGCTTAGAGGGGGTGGATTTCGAAGCATATCGAAAAAGGATAGTCTTCTTCTTCTTCTTTTAAATTACTGGTGGATACCATTTCTACGGTATATACCGCCACCTACAGCGGCAGAGTCCCCTCTCAATATTTGCAAAAGAACAGATGGAAACGGGCTTAAGTCGCATTTTCACAAAATTTGCTTGAAATTCAAAACAATTGGATGTAAACCTGACTGTTGTCAAGAATTTTTTGGGAGGTTGACTTCCCCTCAAAATAGCGAGGAGCATTTGGTGAAATACAATGCGGACAGCAACTAACGACTTGTTCGTGTTGATACTCACACGGGGGTAAAGTCGGAGTAATTGGCGCCTCCTGGAGGGCAGAGGCACTGAACACGCTGAGCTGCCTCAACCTCAATCTGCTCCTTGGTCTTTGGCCCAGCATGATGATGGTGGATATAGTGGTGATGGGTGTGTTTTGTGGACTGCCGGCCTGACATCAGAGCTTTGCCAGAGCCAGGATAAGCACCAAAGAAGGACCCGTGGCCTGAAGATAGCAAGGCACCTGTCCGTTCTGGGGAACGGGAGCGCGGTGAGTGCCGGACCACGCCGGGCGACTGGCAGCCAGGCGTCTTCAGGACTCGTGATAGATGATCATCGAGGATAGCTTGGGGGTCCTCCTCACATTGGCTACCAGATGGAAGTAGAGGGTGATGGAGGGAGGTGTTGCTGGTGAGATCTGTGTTTTCCTCTTTTTCCTCCTCCTGGGCAGACAGGAAAATAAAAACAATCAAGGATTTTCAAGAGACGTATACCGTCACACATGGGAAAGGCAGCAAGCTGAGGAATTTATGTTTCAACTTACATCAACTTATATATATGTCGTCCTTAGAAGTCAGAGAGAGTAAAAGCCTGTGTAACTTGATTTGAATTTCCTTTTTGCCGTACTGTTATCATCGCTAACAGGCTTTGGGTGTGCTTCATCTATAATGCAGTGTGCCTATGCATAACAAAGAGACTGGCACTACACATATTCAGCAAACGTGCCACTAGAGAGTAGCTAAGTGGTAACTATTTGAAGAAACTTCAAGAGTATCGAGAAACATAACTTTTTGAAAGTTCCACTGGATGAAATACTGGAAGACAGAGTGGGAAGGGGAACAAGTGGGCAGACTTTTAATTTTCTTGGCTTCATCCCTGTTCTTCGACACATCAAATCTGGCCTAACGCCTCTTATATGTTAAGCACTATTGTCGTACCGCAGTTTAACAAATATTACTTTTTCAAATTGTAATCATTACGCCTATATTTAGCATCTTGTCTGCGTCACAACAGTAAAAACACAAACAATAACCGTACAAGAAGATGACGAAGGAGTGGGTGAGACAGCAAAGAAAGCGGCATCAGACGCATATGCTATTGTGCTACTGAACACGATGATTTTCATTCTCCTACGAAAAAAGATTAAGGCAGAAGACTGGCTGTATTTCAGTTATTACTAACATTGCAGATGGAAAATTAATAAATGTTTATTGATCCGGATGATGAGAATGAAAGAAATAAGGGAGGCAACATGTTTATATTGTTTTATATTCACTAAAATGCTTTCAGTGTTTTTGTATCTCTTTTGATACGATAATACATTGATAATTTGGGTCAATGATTTTGGTGAAATAAAAAAGTAGGGATGGGCGAGTGCTAATACCAGTTATAGGTATAACCGGCCTTATTTCAAGATATCAGTCCTCCCGAGAGCCTTCTTGTGGTCATTTTACAATTAGGAAGAAGAAATTACAACACTAGAAAATTAACAATAGTTTCATGCAATTTTAAAGGGAAAGTCAACCCAAAAATTTTCTTTAAAATAATATGTTGTATGTGCCCCCACAAGTTTAAACACGGTATTCTGTATTATGTTTGTGGAATATGAATTCCATCCGTTTTTATCCATCTCAGGGAGCAGTCATTTTGCTTCTTGCAGTCAACTAAAATGACATTACAGTTCCTCAGAGTTCAGTTAACGACTAATCATGGCTCTCCTGGTTTTGTGAACTGTGATGTCATTTTCAGTCGACAGCAAGTGGCAAAAGAGCCGCCCCTGGGATGAATACAAACTGCTGGGTTGACTTCCTCTTTAAGGAAAAATGCTTTTTGTGATATCTGTCTCTTTAAAATGATCCGTCATTGTTTTGCTTTTGCTTTGCTTTTTGGGGTGTAAATTATATGTATCAAAAGTACTTGGTACTTGGTATCGGTATCAGTGAGCTGTGTGTGTGGTTACCTCTTGGATCTGCTGAAGCCTCTCTGCCAAAGAGCTCATGGTTTCTTGCTCTCGCTTCAGCTTCTCAAGCCGCGTTATGAGTTGGGCAGCGAATGAAGCAGGCTCAATGGGGGTCATCTCTTTAGGCAGGCGATGTGTCCTCTGCAGGGTGAGCAACGCAGTAGGAAGGACACTTTATATGAGGTAGCGTAACTGCGAGGTGCTACCGACAGATGCAATATGGCGCATTAATCCGCTGCCCTTGTCCTAATCCAGTCTTGTTCCAAAAATCCTGCAACTATTCCAAAAAAACATGATCCAGATGCCCTTGCCCTCGCTAACCTGAACTTTCTTTCTTTCCCATCACACCCTAGATCTCCCCATGGCCAGTGCCCTTGGCAGTGCCAGGCTGCTGGGTAGCAGTTGGTTGGTTGCTTGGAGGCGAGCCCCCCTGCCTGCACCCTCTGTAGCCCAACCAAGCCATCAGCTAGGCACCGTCTGAAGTCAGCACACTTCAAAGGGCCCTTGTCAAACATCAAACGCACACTAGGGGTGGGAGGGACACGCAGCTTTAAACCTCAGAATAAAAGGCAGATATTGACGGAAAAAGAGGGAGCGAATAAAGGAGGGAAGAAAATGCAGGAAGTGGGGCAAAATTAACAGCATGAATACAATACGGAGTTGTACAATTGTTAGGTGGCCATGGTGAAAGAAAGAGAGTGGGACAAAGCCAAGAAGACGACAGATGAGTCAAATAGCACGAAGATCTAAGGCAAAGTAGTTATTCATTTCTCAGTTGCATGCAGGGCAGCTCAAAGATATTCTAGTTACATTATCCTACTTTAAATATATGTACCCCCTCTTTTTTTGTTATTTGGAACACTAGCTTTCTTGATTTTTACTCTTTTTTTTGTTGCTTCTCTCATCTCTTTGTATACACGATGAAGGGATAAGAAAAAAGGCGAGTGAAGCTGCTGGCAAAGGAGCGCCAGCCCTACATGGGGCCCCCCCTGCCTAGGGCTGGTACATCATGGGAGTCAGAGCCATCTCCAAATCAGGAGGGAAACATTAAAAGAGTGCAAGTGGGTAAGGGGGGAGGCTGAGGCAGAGAAAAGCAAGGAGGAGGGGGGAAATGAGGACCAAACAGCAAAAGTACATACACAGAAAGCACAGAAACTTATCCACTACATTGAGATAGTCTCATTTTTGCTTGTAACAGATCTCCATATGTAACGAGCAGAGGTTTTGACACTCCATAAACTCAATACTGTATTCAAACAATTATTTGGGTACCTTGTAGGTATTTGTTGTTAGTTCCTTTAACACTAACAGCAGGACACGTTGGGGTTTAATGTGACAGTGCTCAGGTGGTGATGAACTGGCCATGCCCCAACAAAAATCTCAAATTTTTTTTTTTTGCATTGCAAGACAGAAATTATGAGTCTAACATTTAATTCAAGGAACATTAAAAAAAAAAAAAAAAAAGACTTACTGGAAAGTGGGGGAGTGTAATCTGGCCATTGATCTTGACACTGCGGTTCATCTCTCGTTGGAGATGCTTCTTGGGAGCCAATTTATAAGGAGGGATTCCATCTCTGTAAAGTAAAAATAAATAAGTCAGTCTCTTTTAAATTTAACCAACCAAACTTATTGGATTCTCTGCTACTGACACACTAGTGCCAATTGCTGGTACTTTAGGACCATTTGTCAATCTCAGTTGTGGTATAAAAAAAAACAAAAAAACAGCTGGGTGGGAAGCCGTTTATCAGCAAAGTGACTAACACAACATTCCCCAATGGCACACCACTATTCACACTACAGAAAAGTCAACAGGCCTCAAATCTTTTGAAGCCAAGGCAACAAAAACGCACATCACAAAACCCAGCAGAACAATGGGTGAGATATGCTAAACACCCTCCTGTGGACTTCAAAAGGGCCCTCCTGATAAGATTAGTCCCTTGTCAGCTTTGACAGCACTTCTTAATAAAGCTGAATACTAATGCACTAATCTCAACATTTTTTGTACCACTGACATAGAGCATGTCATTAGGAAGACATTCTAGCCAGCTGACAATTAAGCTATTATTATGGGAATCTTAGTTTCTCCAGTTTGCTAGCATTTTCGAGTCAGCTGCCACTTAAGCTGAGCCAATTATCTTGGCCGTTTTGGCCGCTCAGAACTATCTGACCTAGCCCAAACGCTACTTTTCTGCTGCTGCTTTGAAATCTCACACTCATGCACATATGCACCCACTGCCATCTTCGTTTGGCAAGCGCTTTGCTGTGAGCCTCTGATCTGAGCAACATCAAAAGGCGGGTTTGTAAGATAAGGTAATGTTTGAAGTTGGTGCTGCAACATTCCCCAGCGTCCAAGTAAATCCATAAATAAGATATAAGCAAAAACTGAAGCCCCCGTCAAATCCCCCCCACCCCAAAATCCTCTTCTTCTTGTTCTTTATCTGGGAAATGAGATTCAAATTTGCACAGCGCCTTTTAACCACTAATCAAATTGTTCCCTCGAATGAAAGAGGAAGAAGCTCTTTTTGTATTACTGAAATCCATTTGGGTGGAAAGACAAAGAACTGCAGTCAAGGACAGGAGAAACGTGGCTCGCGGAGACCAAGGTCTGTGATACACATCTCTCCAGATAACTAAAAGAATGATATTTGACACACCATATTCAAAAAGTAGAAAAGGCTGGCTATTGACATCATCATTGTTATTATTATTATTGTTATTATTATTGCAGTCAGGCTGGCATTATTACACTACTCTAGCAAAACTGTTCTCTCCAACAACTTTAAAGCAACACTAAGGAACTTTCAGTTTACGTAGATTATGGCGGTGCCATATGGACAAAGTTGGTAATGTTATGCCTGAAGGAAAACCACATTTCCCATGAGGACAAGCGCATTGTGTAATTTTTTAGCTCACGCCAGCGAGTGAAAGCTGGGCCAATGTTGATCCTTGTCCTTTTATACGGGTAGCTTCCCTTGAACTTTTTTGTCTCCTCAGACAAAACTTTTCAGTTGTTTTGCAGCTTCTGCCATGAAAGCAGCAATCGTGCGTTGACGTTCAAATTGACTTCCGTCTTTGTAACGAATGGGGAAAGGGTCATGTATGCAGTCAGCACATTTGCATAGTTTTTTTTTGTGTGGCAGTGTTCCTACTATCCTCCTCTAAGTTGCCTAGTGCCAGTAAAAATGATACAGACCCTCGGGCCATGGTAAAGGTAACATTCAACTAGTTTCAAAGTCGATCTTTCATCAGAAGAGTTATGAAAATATTGTATTAAGGTTGAAAAGTTCCTTAGTGCTACTTTAAGTCGCCCTTGGTAAAGTTGACGGGCCCACAAGAAGCCTACTTTTACCAACACAGTATCGAGCAAATGTCCAACTCACTGTGCTTTTAATCAACTCAAACTGCACACTGGTGATACAATTTGGCAGCTTGATGCTTTGTGTAGGTTTTGGAAGAGAAAACAGACATAGTCTTTCATGGCTTCATGGGCCCTTACTTTATGGGGATCTCCTATTCAGTTGTGCAAGTCATTTTCAAAGCAGCCAGCCACCCTTTTATCCCCTAAGCCCCCCTCACCCAACAATAGGCTGAAAGCGATTCAGTTAAGCCCTTTATACTCCACGCACTTTATTTTCTCACTCTCTTGCACTTTGAGCCCCAGCAGTCCCGCAACAGGCTCTGGAGGGTGGAAGAGAGACGCTGTGGAGGGATGGGTCATGATGGAAGTGATTTTTGGGGGTGCACCAGTCTGGCCAGGGGGGAGTTCCTCTGTCCCAAGGTCTATCAATGAGTAACCCCTGTGAAAGCCTTGCAGACACATGATCTCAGCACGCCACAGAGGCCAGTGGCAGGAAACCGACCCACCATGTGAGTAAGCCTCCTTTCATTTGGTGCCAACATTTTTCAGTGAGTTTGTCTTGAGGCCCAAATGGCCATTTCCCTCCCCCTCTCCTTTAGCTCTTCAAAGAGAAGGGCGATTAGATAATATGAAGAAGAAGAAAAAACAGGTCTGTTGTGGCAGAAGGGTGGGTGGGATGGTTGAATTTCAACTTTGAGGAATGAAGCAACACCCCCACCCACATCAAGACAATGTCATATTTTCCCCCCTACTCTCCCCGCAAGTAATGCATCAGAAAATAAACTTCAAAAATGTCTTGAGAAATAATGCCTGTCGCAATTCTCACCCTGGAGGCCATGATAACGCCACATTAATGGAATTACCTGTTTAATTACATTATTCACAGGCAATTTTTGAAACATGCTCCAGCTGCCTGCTACAAAGAAAAGCGGAGTCCAAACATTATTCTTCGCATCTCTTTGCTAGAAATGTGCAACTTGGATGTTTCCAAACATACTGTATTTAGTAGGGATGGATGAGTACCGAAACCAGGTACTCGCCACGGATATCGATACTGGTATGAATGACGAACGGAGAATGTGAAACAGGAAACGGAAATACAGAGCTGCCTTACAAATTAAAAGGATGGATTTCAAAACAAGATATAATTAAACATCACTCACTAACAGCTTGAGGAATTCTTAACTTGATAGATATTACTAAATTACTTGAAACCCTATTGTATTGAATTTAATTTTTTACATTTCATTGTATTTCTTAAAAAAAAGTTGTAGAACCACATATTTTGATTGGGATTTTTTTTCTGGCCACTGGATTATGTTTCATTTTATTTATCGATTTTTTTTAAATTCATTTTATTGTGTGCTCTATGCAAAATGACTTTTATGAACAAATTAAAAATATATAAGTGCCATTAATTTCATTCAATGTATGGAAATTTAATGACATATATGTCATTAAAAAAAATATCTGTCATTGTTTATTTGGAAATTTTATGTATCATAAGTACTAATGGTATCGGTATCAGTGAGTACTAAAGACTTGAGTATCGGTATCGGTCTCAATTAAAGTGGTATTGAACATCCCTAATATTTAGATATTGGAACTAATAATAGCCACAAATATTTAACCAAATAGTGGAATGGAAATCCAACATTTAAAGTCACTATATTATCTCCCGAGGAGTGCCAACAGATAAAATCACTTACACACTACTGTCTGTCATTGACATTGAATCATCAGTTGTGGCATCACTGGAGATCTCACTGTCATTGGCACTGGTGGCAGGAGCAAAGATGTAGCCAGAGTTGACAAAATACGGGCTGGCATTGTCTCCTCGACGGTGTGCCCTGTGAACAAGAGGAGAATTGACATTGAGAAGTGATGTTTTTCAGTGTTGCAGTGCAGTCTGTGAAAACATGTCATAGGATTGATGTTTGCTTCTGATTCGCATTCAGTGCAATTAAGAAGATAAACAGGACAACTTGAAGTTTGTTTTGACAATGTCCTCAGTAGATTTCTGTAATATGAGTCATTAGTACAACACTGTGTCATCCACAGTAGAGATCTGCCTCTCTCTTTTCTTACATGCCAACCCTTCCCTGCTCTCCCCCTTCTCGCATTTGCTCCCAACATCTACTCTGCGAATCCTCCCTTTCCCAAATCCCCTCGCTTTCTTTAAGTGTTCCTGTGTGACTATCTACTCTCCTGCTGTGTTGCATTCCAGTTGTAGTGGTGAAGGGGGTGGATGAGGAAGAGAGGGGAAGAGGAGGTAGGGGGAACTTGAGCTTTTGCTAGGGTGGAGGAAGGGGGGGGGGGCTTTCTTTATGAGAATGCCTTCTGCTGGGAGTGCTGAGAGGAGAACCCCAGCATGACTAAAGCTGTAGGCCCCAAGCACAAACCTGACCTTTGGAAGGTCCGCGCAAAGAGTCAGGTATTTAGCACAGCTGGGCTTTCTGCACCCCCACTCTCTTTCTGCATCTCTTGTTGCTTTCATGGTCCCCCTTACTGTCTTCACTTCCTCCACTCTACTCTCTTCCCGCAAAACATATTTAGTCTCTGACAAGCAATTTATTTTCCAAACAGGAGAGATAAAAGTGTTGAATTGCAGTAGCACACTACATAGCGGCAGAAACTATGGAACTGAACTGAGGATGTTTTTACCACTCTGGTGTTGCATATGTGAGATCTAAGAAGAAAAAACACGAGAAGAGAGAATCTGTGCAGTGCCAAAATTAGTTCCACATGTTTGAGATGGAAATGGGTTGACCTACAGACGTGGTGAGGGCCATGAAGGGGGGCTACGGGTGATGCAAGGGAGAAAAGGTGGCTTTCTGTTCGCCATGTAATTTTTCACTAAAAACAAAACAAATAAGTATACGCTATAAGCGTCAACAACCACTTGCTTACTGACTCCACAGACACTGACATGCAAATGAATAACTACTACAGTTTTAGATGATCTCTGAGCGACAGCGCCAAGGACAAGTGCTGTTCTATGTTTCTCTACTCCTCAACTTGTCTATTCATACTGAGCAGATTACTAAAAGCATGATGTAACCACAACAAGTAGTTATTTTGGTGAAAGACATTTGATGATTGTAGGTCATACCTGCCAACTTTTGAAAGTGAAAAAGCCTAGTAGCTAGGGTCCAGGGGCCGCATGTCGACGTCCGGTGGGGGGTTCAGGGGGGTGAAGCCCCCCTGAAGCCAAAGGATTTTTAGCATTTTCAGGGCTTAAAATGCAGCTAAGAAGTAACAAATTTTACATTTTTTTCACAATCACAACCTCATGTTTACTGTCAATTTACCTTAACTGTACTGATGGAAATAATCAAAAGAAAGTTCTTTAAAGCTCAACAATTTATTTAATATAACAAAGTCATAGAAAACCCTCATAAATGAATGATATCCAAATGTTCTCCATGTTATACAAGCTACAGCCTAAGATTATTTGTTCTCCATTGTGCATCGTTTTGATTTTTTCAACTGGTCTTTCGAATGGGTCACACTGTGGCACTTGTATCCAGATGATGTCATCATCATTTTCCTCGTCATCAGTTACGAACAACGGTACATACGAACATGTCTGCGCGTACAGTACATGTCGAAAAATGTCCGTAAAGAGATGCTGTAAGTTAAGATTTTGTATTGCGCGTAGTGCTTCTTTCCGCCGCTAATACCGCCGCTTGGCGCTGTGAGAGCTCATTGGAGGCTCTGCAACGTGTCGAGGAGGAGGAGGAAGAAACACTTCCCCCCGTGAAGAAATTCGAGGCGAAACTGTTGGCGCAGGGGTTTTCGCTGATAGATAAAGCCCTCGCACTCTTCGAGCAGCAAGACCCAAACATCGAACCTTGCCCAAAGGTTGCAAATCAAATAAATGATGCCACACAGTGCTACCGCGTCATTTATGAAGAAAAAAAAGGAAGCTGTGCAGTCGTCGTTGGATCGCTTCTTTCGGCCAGTTTCGAATAAATCCTCCAAGGGAGATACTCGCCAACCCGCATCTTCTTCTCCTCGACCCTCAACTTCTTCCGACGTGTTCTTCCATTAAGTGTCTCTCGTTCTCTCTCTAACATTGCACTGTACTGTACGTATTCTCTCTATTTTATTAAAAGTTTTTTTCAGTACAAACCAATGCCGTTTATTTGTATACAAGCCTTAAACATACTTATATAAACCTTCAATATACTTATATAGGCTTTAAACATAAATTATAATACAAAATATAGCGCTGAAGCAACTTACGAACGACCGCTCGGAACGGAACTCGTTCGTATGTTGGGGAGCGTCTGTACTTCGCGATCTCGTGGTGGAATGTTTTTCATTCTTTATTTACGATTTTAATTTTTTTTTTTTTCAAGGGGAAAACCGTAGTTTTTGTAATGCAACCGTAACACCGTAATGGGTTCAAGAAAACCGTACTCATTACGGCAAAACCGTAGTAGTTGGCAGGTATGGTAGGTGCTGACGTTGGATGCCTAAACTGTGGACACAAAAACATAATGCTTAACTGACAACCCCCCCCCCCCCCATCTAGCTGTAATAGTCTGGCACTTGGTGTGTGAAGTCATGCCTGCAACGGAGGAAGGGTTTCAAAGCACAGGAAACTTGAATAAGCCAGCAGAGAGTTACCTCCAAGACACCATTTACTTAAAAGGAAGCCTCAGCTCCATTGATGTTTCGTACCCAATACACCCCTCTAAGCCCTTAACTAACTGTAAGGCAGGAGAGCACAAACATAAAGAATGCTATTCTGGGACCCTTTGATCAACTGTCTCCCCCCACCGCTCTTTACAAGAACTGGACATGAGTAAAGTATCCAATGAAAACATAGAAACAAACATTCCGGTGCAGTAAGACACATCCTTCAGGAGACACGGTTCTTACCTGCAACCGTTCTCCATAATTTCAGCTGTTGCCCGGATGGCAGCGGTCGCCCTCAAAGATTTAGCTGAAAGTCCGACCACGGAACCTAAAGCTTTTGCCTTCAGGTCATGACAGCTCCACTCCTCTTCCTCCATAAGAGGTGGAAGGTATCCACACATAAGCTTGAGGCTGCCCAGTGTGCCATGATTCGCGTAAGATGCGTTCTCGCAGCCAGTGTGCACATACTCACGGTATATGTCAGAGGTCAAAAACATCTGGTAAGCGTTCTCTTCCATGTTGGACTGGATCTCTGTCTGTGCCTGGTCAAACATGGCAGAGTCAATCTGTTGCTTTTTAATACTATCCCTTATGTAGGTCTTGGTGGCGGGTTTGAGCTGCTTGGCAACAATGCTGTTGTTCTCGATGTACCGTTTGAAAATAACTTTGGCAACTCGCATTGTTTTGGTATCCTTTAAGTCCATTTGCCTGAAGCCGTTGCATGCGAACCAGAAGTCCAAAGTGTCCACGCAATTCTCCTGCTCCAAAAAGGTCCTAAAGAGTTGAGCACCGTCTTGATCGCCAAGAAGAAAATGCAAAGATTTTGTCCACCGGATCAGTGGCGAGTCCGGGGACGCACTTCCCTCCGGCTCCCCCAGCCCATCCTCGTTCCTCCTTGGAGTGGAGCCGGGGAGCGCGGCGGCAGTGGGGTTATCTTTAACCTTATTAAGGGCTTTCATTTTTCCAGACCGGCTGGGTATGTAGCATGACGACTCTCCCTCCTCTCCCGGTACCGGAGGACGAGGAGCATCTTCTCGGAAGCTACTGCTGATGTGCTCCGTAAGCGCCCTGCTCATGGCTCCAGCTCCGGTTGCCTCTGTGAGAGTGCAGTGGTGCCTCCACTGAGCTCCAGCCTAATCCTACTCACTCTCTAAAAGCAGCAGGGGAGCTTCTCAGCTCCTCTTCACTCTGAAACACACAAAGTATTGATCTAATCAAAGCCATATCCTGCTGAACTTCAAAGGAAGACATCAAGTAAACAGTCCCTCTTTTCTTATTTAAAAAAACAACACATCAATAGGTTCAGAAAATGAAAACCCTTTTTCCGTTTCATTTGTCTATTTATAATCTAAATGAGAGATCAAATGGAGCCCACATTCTCAACGTGCAGTGAATCTGTCACATCAAAACATTTTAGAAGAATAAACAAACCTGAGTATTAACTCTTCACCAAAACCAGATTCTGACATCTGCGGCTTACACGTATTTATAATCCATGGCGCTGGCTTCATTTCTAATTAACTCCCACTTGCGACCGTGCCATACACCGGTATCACACGCACATAAAGTCACACGGATTCGGAGTCCAACACTTTGTCTACAGCTTTCCAGGCACGAGTGGAGATACAGTAGTACATCTCACGTGACCATAGTACAACCATACTAGGTCTAAGCAGCCCCGCGGGAAAACCGGGTCGTTTGTGCGTAAACGTTAGCGATCAATAACCAAATGCTTGTCAATAGAGGTTATTACGGTTTTATAGTTACGGCTTTATAACGGCTGCCGACGTCCGATTGGGAATGGGGGGGAATTGCTACATTTGTTTAGTCGCTGCAAGTTAAATTTCATCTCCGGATGAACAAGAATTTTAAAAGAAGAGCAAATATGGAAGAATTTTAGTTTTCAACCAGGTGCACTATCTGATCAACGCTTCGTAAAAGCAACATACCATCGCAGGTCACATCCAATGGCAATGCATTTGAAAAGTTGAGTTATTCCATTTTTCAATAGCTGATGGCAGTTCCACAACTCTCAGGGCAAGTAATCCTGCACAAAATGCGAACATGCACCGCATCTGCCGTGCCACGCGTGTCCCTTCTCGAAGCAAAACACTGTAACGTAGCCTTCCCCCCCATTCAACAAATGACCTCAGAAGTGGCTGGCTCAGTCCCTATGTAGCTCTCTGGGGGTGTCAAAATCTGAAGGAGGTAAACGAAAAGAAGGAGGGGGCTCGGGTTGTGGAATACATCCCACTTTTTTCCCCGGCTATAGGAGACGCGCAGACAGAGAAATGGTCGTTTTTCTTTTTTTAAATCTGAGCCACGAGTATGCGCGCACGCACAAGCACACACAGACACATAAGCTTCTTATCTCGCCGTATTTCTCGCCCACAAACAAGAAACATAGCCCCGCTTTCTCAACTTCAAAGCTGAGCAGCAGCACATCAAAGCGGCCAAGAGAGGGGGCCTGTGGAACAGCTTCGCTACAACTTACCATCCATGTTCTCCACCAGCCTGCCACATTCGAAATCGTTCAAAGTTTACGCAGTCCCGACAGTTTGTATTTCACTCCCACCCGGCGCTTCTCCTCCGTCCTATCAAGTTGGACAATTCCGATGCGCACATTAAACTAAACAGGCGTCTTCCTCAATTTGTTCAGCCTCAGCTCAGGTAAAGTGTCAAGAATCGAGCAGTAGAACACAAGAGGGATGTTTCTTAACCAACAGCGCTGGAGGTTTAACAGTGTGGACTTCAAAGAAAAAAGGCTGGCCTGGTCCCGGAAGATACATAACAACACGCGCCTAGTTCCTTATCGAAAATGGAATACAACTTTAACATATGGAATAAAATGCAGGCAGATCGATACAAACGGTACCGTTTAACGTGTTACGTTGCAATGATTTGAACACATACATTTGGAAGTTAACTCGTTTTAAAAAATACATGTTATGGGCAGGGAATCAATTCACTCGTATACTAGGACCTTATCAAACACAGACAATCGAGCTACTCCCTGAGGTTTTGGAACGTCAGTGGAAGTGGTCTGCCCAGCAATACTCTAGTACTGCACTGTATTCTCACAGCGTTTATAGACACCTACTTTAAACAGGAAAAAATAGCAAACATTTTTTCTGGCAATAAGTGTATAATTTGTTCTTAATTGGCAGTAAGACAAAATCAAAACATTGAAAATTGACTAATTTGTGATTTATTTTTATTTAACACAAAGAAGAGTATATATATATATATATATATATATATATATATATATGTATATATTATATATATCCCATTGTGTTCGTAAGTTGAGGACTACCTATATACAGGTAGTCCTCAACTTACGAACACAATGGGATCCGAGAGGTTGTTTGTAAGTCAAATATGTTTGTAAATCGAATCACGTTAAATTTTGTTTCAAAATTAAATTTGATCAAATTCTAGTTTTTAAATAAAATAATAAAAATATGTTAAAAAATTAACAAAAATAAACAAATTAAATTATATAGCTTATATATACTTTCTATACAGTACATAAATTAAATTTAGAAATACATTAAATTACATCATTCATCCATCCAACCATCATCCCTCCCTTATCTGAACCATTTTTCCTCACAGTACATTAAGATTTTACACAATACATTGCAATAAAAACAAAATAAATATGCTTACTGTACATAGATGGTGGAGGAGTTATTGAGTTGACTTCATGTGAAGCTTAAGTAGAATGCAATACGTATTGGGTGTAACGGTCTCAAACAACTATGTTTTCCGTCAGTCCCTGAAGTGCACATAATTTGTGATTGGTGCATACTGTATGATGCGTCAAGATGGCGACAAGTCAGATTCAACTAATTTCAAAGCTGAACAGTTATTGTACGTTTTGCTACTACGCCAATAAATAAGACGACTGAGGGCTACTTTTCATGAATATCCTCCAGGAGAGCCTCTGAAATGTACTCACACTGTGGCGCCAATATCGCGTGTATGAAGACTAGCTCCAGGCTGTGCCGTTCATCGCCTGACAGAGAGGTACAGTAGTTGAAATGCGCAAATGGCGCGGTGCTGCTCGGCGTATTTGTGGCAGAGAGGGGAACTACAGTGCCGTACCATAATATATGATGTGGCGCGCAGTTAAATATTAACTTGCACGCAAAATACAGCTACATCATTCAGCCTTCGTTCGTATCTGCGAATATTCGTACCTAGAGGACTACCTGTGTGTGTGTGTATATATATATATATATATATATATATATTAGAGGTGTCAGTTGATAAAAAAATTTTAATCGTAGTTAATCACATGACTTCAATAATTAACTGACGATTAATCGCAAATGAATCGCATATTTTATCTCAATTAATATCTAAATTTAGAATGAAGCTTACAACATTTTTTTCCTAATTTTTCATTCTCTTGTTAACATAAATATAGTTGCATTTTTTAGTCATTGAATCAGTAATTTCATAACAATTCATAATTTTTTAAAATTAAAAATAGGTACTGTACTGTAAAAAAGGAGTGTGACATTGTTTGTGTTGGTCATTTTTCTTTTACTACATGGCATAGTTGCGTTTGTAAGACACTGGTGACATTTTTCTTTTCTTATTAAGAGATGACTAATTTTTAACATGAGGTAACTTGTGAAATTCTGCACATTTAAAAAACTGTAAAATACAACTTGACCCCAGTCCCTACAAATATATGCATTGTTATTTAATTTATTACTGCTAAATTGTGTTATAGTGACTCATTTGAATGACGTTGAATGCTTTTATTTTGTTAAGTTCTTGGATGCGCATCGATTGTGCAGTGACACTTTTATTACAAGCCTAGCCAGAGCCGCTCTACTGCTAGCGAGCCATGAAAGAGTACGACTTTTACACTTTAGAGCTATTTTCTGGAGTTGCTGAATAAAATACACCTCACATCTAGAGATCAAGTGACTTGGGGTCACTCCAACTGACAAGACGGCGTCCATTCAGCTCTTGTCTCTCACAGGGTTTGAGAGTGCCACGGACACCTCTTGCTGGAGCAACCTAGCTCGTTGCTAACGGCTAAACGAGTGCGTTCTTCAAAGCAGAGACCGGGTGGAAGTGCTACACAGCCCAAATGGCTCCTCCACACTAACATTCTGCCCCTTAAACATTGTGTGTTTTAGCTCCAGTGTAGTACGGTGCATTTCTATTGGGTAGTTTTGACGTGGACATTTCTGCTGCGACTGGAAATCCCTTCAGTAGAGGCTTTCCAAATAAGGAGCGGTCGTTAATCGAGCATTAAAAAAAAAAATATTGCCGTTAAAGGCATTTTAAGTTAACGTAATATTAATGCAATAATTTAAACCTTAATATATATATATATATATATATATATATATATATATATATATATATATATATATATATATATATATATATATATATATATATATATATATATATATAACTTAATTTTAAGCTCACAAAAAATTGCCATTTTAATTCTACCATTTGTTTAGTCTTGTTTTTGATACCTAGAAGTTTAGTAGCAAGCATTAGCAAAGCTAGCCATGTGTTATGTTACGGCAGTAAAGATATGTTCGCTTGTTAGCAATCACTATCAGTCAACACGTACAGTTCCTGGCATATTCATTACACAGTGGTTAAAAGAAGAACGGAACCAACCAGTGTTGTGACTTGTGATTTGCATTTGCCCCAAGTCCCCACATGGAATTTATGATGACATGAATGAGTTGAAAACAATGCTATCGAGCAAACAGTGAAAGTACATTTATATTTATATTAAAGGATCTTTGTGCAGTTTGTCACAATCTTTTTAACTCGCGACTGCCACCTCTGACCTAAAGCGTAACTGCAGCCTGTGTCAGGCTCGTTCATGGTGCGCGTGCATTTGCATGTGCATGTGCGAGTATGTGCATGATCTTAAAGCGACAGCCACAGTTGACAAATGAAGACATGACTTCAAATGAGGTAAGAAAAACTCCGCCCCTCTCCAAAGAAACTGGAGCGTGAGGGTCTGTACACTCTACTATAAAGGGAAGATAAAAGCTGATTGGTGCAGTCAGAGTACAACAGTCAGAGCTCCTCGTACTCATCCGGGCATTGTTGGAGCATGCATGATGTAGAAAAAGTTTTGATATTACCTTTCTAAACTGCACAATGCACCTTTAACACAGTATCACAATTACAGTAAAACATCACTTTTGTCATTAATTTCATATGTTTACAGCAATGGATCATTTCATCATAACAACCTGATGTAGCTTGAATATTAACCTTTATTAGTATCCAGTGTTGAGAAAGTTCATTTTTTACCCAAAGTAGTTCAAAGTTCAACTCACAAATTTTAAAATGAACTAGTTCAGTTCATAGTTCATAATTGTATTTTATTTTTTAAACTAAGTTAATTGGTCCAAAAATTAACTAGTTCATAGTTAAAAAAATATATATATTTATAGTTTAAATATAACTTTAAAGGACTATGAAAAATGAAATTACTGTAGGAAAGTAATATAAGAAGAATATTGTACACTAAAATAAATTACAATTACAATTTTAAAATAAAAATATCAAAAAACAAAACAGACGGTTCCTGCACACAAAGAGCATGTGTTGTATTTAAACATACAATGTACTTCCTCTTGTGTATTACTCTTCGGGACAGCAGAATCAAATACGCTCTGCGTTTGCTACGCAAGCAACACACAGCGGTGCTGCGAGTAAGCGAGTAAAGCGTCGCCTTTTTTAATGACGCATGTACCATGTGACTGTTCGTCACTGCTGGGGTTGCCAGATAATGGCATTTCCCGCCTGTTTGCGGGGTCTTTACTCTGGTTTTCTATCAAGAAAAAAACTAGCAACCTGGATTAAAAAAATCTATTGCGATCAAAGCCGTTCATTTGCCCCAGAACAAGCTCGTTCACAGAAACATTCGCGAAGGAAAAATGCACTATGTTCGGTTCACGTTCGCCCAAAATATGAACGAGTTTATAAACTTTCGTTCATTGAACTTCTTCAGGTACAACACTGTTAGTACCACAAAGCTGACATTTGCAACGATTTGCAAATTTTCAAAAATGGTGCTCATTACTAAACTTCCAGGTCTACAAACTCATCCATTATTCCATTTTCTTTTTCTTTTTTCCATCCATCCATTTTCTATGCCACTCATGCTCATTAGGGTTGTCACTTTTATATTAAAATCCATTTCAGTTCTCTGACCCATTTTTTCCATTTTGTGTTTTTGAGTTGAGCTTAAAATTTAGATTTGTGAAAAACAATAAAGAAATTGTCTCTTTTTTTATTATATAATTTGCTAATTGGAAACATAAAGAATAAATAATCCACATATTAAATGATAACCTGGATAATGTTCCATAGTGCATATGTCAAATACTATGCATATTATCTTACAGGCCTTGCCGCAAAGCTGTTATCCTTAACACGGTTACTTGTTCTACATTTGGGGGAAATGGCACAGCATGACATTCTGACAAAAATTGGACAGAGAGCAAAGGCAAGAGCTGTTTGCTAGTATTTTAATTCACATGACTTCCCTAATGTCATTGTGACAGAATCTTCGAGAGTGGGTTAGACAGTGATCCAGTCCCATGGTACTTCAAAGGTCCTTTTGATGTTGAAAATCAACTTTATGAGGGAGAATATAATTATGTAAGTCAGAGGATTCACATTCGCAACACTCTCCTGATGGTACAGGACAAGACAACTAATGAAATCCAGCTTCTGACATTATTTCCTATTAAGTTGTGAAGAAGTAAGCATGCTGTGTGGCAGTTCCCATGTGAATTTCTACAGTATGGGCCTGATTTACTAAGATCCAAAATAGTGGGTGCTAAATTATGTGTTCACACTGACAGATCACACATTCTGTTGACGGCGTGCTCCCTGTGATCAACTGGGATTCAAATAGGGTGCAAAATTGTGTGTTCACTCACTCTGTTAGCACACTTCTGAAGGTGGTGAAGGACCACCGGCCGTATTTAAAACAAGGTTTTGTGCTTTTAAGGCTGCCGCACATTGGCAGTTGTGACGAAAACCGACTGAATTCTTGCGCATTGTTTGGCAGCAACTCTTTGTGAGTGGCCAAGACTTGACCACTGGTTTTGTGGCTATTCAAAAATTTAATGTGGGTAATGTCGCAGATCACAACCAACTTCAATGCACATAAGCTTTCAGACACGCTACAAATAAAAAAATTAGCAAATTTTAAGTGAGACAGACACAGCCAACCGCCACGCTGCTCCCAAACCATGCAAATACACAGGTCACATACATACAGTATATTGTGTTTTACAACAATATTGAACTATCTTTATAATTTCATATGTACCTGTGGAAGAAATAGTGAAGCTTACGGTCTCTGTCAAAACGATTATGTCTTGCTCCGGGTACATACAAGTGATTGGAGCAAGGGATCCATCATTGAATCATTTAAACCCCAAAACGTATAAATACGTTTTTTTTTTTTTTTTTTTTTGCTAGAGCATATAGAAAGAAGGCTTTGATATAGCTCCTGACATGAAGAGGTCACTTAAAGCAATGGTAGTTATTACAAAAAAGGTCAGCAGGTGGCAGCAGAGTATAAGAGATCAGCCAGAGCCATGTTGCAACAAGGCTCTTTTTGCCAGTGTTAACAGTTTTGTGAATAATGATGAAACTTAACAATATTTCAATGCCAATTGCTGCAAAATGGAAACAGATGCAAATATACTTTTTATTTCCTGATGAAAGAAGAGACTCTAATCTTTCTTTTGGTAGGTTCCATGTTTTATAGCATTAGAACAGAATATTTTGTGGACCTTCAAATCAGCAAAATCCAGTGAAACAGCCAGGAGCGAAGGAGTTGCTTCAGTGAAAATGGCTGGGAGTTAATGAGTTAACTAAAATATCCACTCTCTTCTTTATTCTCACCCACATCGTTCTCGGTAGAAACTCACAATTTCTGTGACTAGCACTATCTTTTTAAAGTTTAATTTAAATGATACAGTACAACATAATGTGCCTCAGTTGTTGTTCCCAATGTGAACACCGGGAGTCACAGTTTTTCCATTACAGGGATTTGTGGGAGAAGTCCCCGACTGTATTTTTGACACTATCGGTAAGTCCAGTCGCTCCGGTCCAGGTGTGTGGTGTGCAGCTGGCCCAAGTAGTTCTAATGATTTTCACCTAATAACATTTTGGAGAGCACAGCGAGCGTAAAATGAAGTTGTAATTGGAAGTGTTTTTCAGAAGAGGCTAATAAAAATATTACTAATTTACAGAAAATAAATGATTTTGATTATTTTGGGGACACTGGTAACAGCATAAAAGTCATGATTTGTTTTATTTACCTTGTCCCGGTAGCATTGCAAAAGTAGGGCTGTGCAGATCGATCCAAGTATCAATAGAAATGATACTAAAGTGAGTATTGTATTGATACCAAACAGCTAGTATCGATCTTTTGCATTTATTTATTTATTTTGGTTTCTCGTGGGTCCCTTTGTAGTGCATGCACACCCGCCGGCCCACCAATGACAGCAGTAGGCGGCACTGGCAGTAACAAATAATTTGTTTTTTGTTTGTTTTTTACAGTCCATTTTACACTAAGAGTCATATTATGCTTCATTTGAGCTTTCTAACTACTTCTTGTATTAGTGTACTACAACATATAAATATCGTATTATGTGTTCAGAGCAGGGGTAGGCAAGTTCGGTCCTAGAGAGCTCGCAGTCCTGCATGTTTTCGATGTCTCCCTCCTCAAACACAGCTGAGAGGTTCCTGCAGAATGTAATTATGAGCTGATGATTTGAAACACCTGGGTTGGAAGCAGGAGACACCGAAAAAATGCTGGACTGCGGCTCTCTAGAACCGAACTTGCCTATCCCTGGTCTAGAGAGACTAGAGGAAGTTCGGTGGCTGAGTACAGAAAAGCGACAGGGACTTAGAATATGAAGATTTTAATATGAAACTCACTACATTGTAACTTTAAACAACAACAGTCAAGGTATGTTTCCGTTGAGGATATTACATTATGGCAAGAACCCAATAAGAAAGTTTAAATTGTACCAATATTTTTGGGCAAATTGCTTTAAAGTGTTGTATTGACTTTTTTTGAGGCGATGTAGGACATATTTATTACCGGTTTATCTGTTTTATTTTGTGCATAAAAACACACAGAATGGATCAGTAGAGTGAGTGTGACCCATTTCTGACAAGCAACAAGTTTGTCATGTAAAACCAGTAAAAGTGAGTGAATTGATTGAAGTGATTTGCTCAGTCAGCATCTCACGTGTAAAATGGACGCAACTCAATTGCTGTGAGTGTTAATAGTAAATATCATGGACTATTTGTTGTTGTAATACATTGACAATGGAAGACAATGAAAGACAAAGGAAGGAAGAAAGAAAGAAAGAAAGGATACTAAAAAAAAAAGCACATTAGATCAACCTAACTTGTTAGTGCCCAGACCCGCTGAATTTTATTTATTTATTTATTTTAAATATAAAATGCCACTGTGCTTGCTGGAAGGAGGCAGTCTTGTTTGTAATCACTGTAATCATTGTCATTATTCAATATCTTATTATTGCATTTTCAGTATTGCTGTGTTTGTGGTATAATCCAGACTTTGAATCCAATTTACAAGTTCTTAATTATACTTCTCAACATTCCGTTGAGAAACAGCCCAAGTTTTTACAAAAATATGAGCTTTACCAAGCCTTTCCTGTTTTCTGGTCGACCAGACACTGACATTCAGTCAACCACACCCTGCACACAGTGAGCTTGTCTGGTGGTTAAGGCTAGCTTATTAAAAACATGTTTTTAACATAATTTTTCACTGTAAGGCGTTATTATAAAGTGGTGTGAACAATTACAAAGTCTGTTTAGGTGTGTGTGTTGGAACGATGGAATATGAAGAGGTCCTAGCCTCTGTTTATTCTGGAGGTCTCTCCAAAACAAACACCGCTGCCACAAATCCAAACAATCCAGCACCCAAAATGCAAAAAAGCTTCTAACACTTCCCAAAGCAAAGTGCCTGCTGACTGCAAGATGGAACTTTAAATGACAAAGTGGGTCAGCAGCGTAAGCACTGGGATGTTCAAGAGGCACTCGACTGATCTGGCCCAATTTCCGGCATGATATCTGTGCACCAACTACATCATTGTCATCTAAAAAGCGGATGGCTTGACATACACGAGGGTTATAAAATGTGACAGACAGGCTTAAATGTGTGTTATTTTCAATTCAGCATGAGATTACATCTCCGTCCAAATCTAATTAGGCTGCAAATACAGCTGCAAAGTGGAAAAAAAGAAACCACAGACAGTAGAATTTTCGCTGACAGACAGGAAGCAGCTTCATGCCTTCCTTCGTCTGTTTTTAATGGCCTAGAGTTCAGACTACTTAAGAATTATTTGGTTTTAATCAGTTTCTTCAAACTGTTACGATTGCCAGATCACCTTTTCACTGATGATTTGATGACCATTTATTTTGCAGTGGCCACAGGATGGCAAATCCTTGTGACCACACCTGCTGACCCTTGAATGCCCATGCTTGTGCTGTGCTTCAACAAAAGAGGGTGCCGTAAAGTAGCCACAAGAAGCCCCTTTTTGATGTTGAACCAGCACAGACCCCTTTGTTAGGGCCCTAACCATTTCACGAAAAGATCCAAACGCTTAAGAAGCACAATACAGGACGGGAGTGCAGCCAGTGACTTGCAATAAAGCCCCAATAAAAACAGGGTGACCTGAAGGCTAATTAGGAGTTTGGGAAGGGGAAGAAATTAAGCACATAGGGTCTGTCACCAGAGATTGGAAATTAAGCACTTGTTTGATTAAAAGCCGGATTGACAACACACAGAGAGTGAGCAATTCACTTGCTTGCTAGTGCGGTTGACATACCAGGACATAAATAAAATGAGACGGTACTTGAGTTAATGTAAAGCGTAGGAAGAAGTGTTGAAATAAACTTCTCTTCTGTTCTTGGCTATTGTGATGCTGAGATCTTTGATGCTGCACCAACAGAAACATCAACTTGGCAGAAGGTCTGTATCATTTATAGCCACTTTTTCTTAACAACAACTTTCCTATTTGCATCAGCCCACAGTTCCCACAATGCAAACAATACATTCTGTACAGCCTGCTTTGTTTTATCACTTTTTCCTCAGTGCAAATCCGACACTTGTACCGAAATAGCACAGAAAAAAAGTAGGCAGGGTGGATAATTGCAAATAACCCAATATTTAGGAGTTCAAAGGCTATGGTGGGTTTGAGTGATAATTTTGGCTGAAGCATCTCTATAAACACTAATAAAATTAAGTGCATCGGAGGGGGCGTGGCCAGGCGTCCCTTTGAAGAGACCCTGTGATCAGTTCCCCCTCTCAATTAGCGTATTGTCCACTTCTCCTTTCAGCATGGGAGGGAGGGGGCATTCTCCCCCCCTTAGCTTCCCTTTGAAGTGATTATCCCTTTATCTCAAGCCTGAGCGAGGAATATCTTGGGGGACAATGGCAAATTAAAGCCCATATGGAGAGAAGCGTGAATGGCTGTTTGTAGGCTCAAAGAGAAATAGTCGGAAAAAATGCAGGGATAGAGAAATAAACAGAGCAGGGAGAAGGAGGAAAAGAAGGGCAAATAGCATCATTCTGTTTGCATGAGCTGAGGGGTGAGTGCTCGATGTCAACACTCATCCCAAAAAGTAATTTCGGGCTCGTGCCAGAGTTAACACTTGTAGCGGCTGTAGTGACTTAAGAAGATCTGTCATGACAGATGGGGAAAGACTGGGAAGGGAAGGAGGTCTGGGGAGATAGAAGGATGAGCATGGAGAAGGCAGAGGAGTGCAGTTGTCAGCAGAATCAGATGGCGGTCAGGCAGACAGGCTTGAAGAAGATACAATTAAAGTGTGGAGTTAAGACGGGCTTTGAAGTTGGACATGGTGCATAACACCCTTAAAATTTGAGAAGCCAGCCATTCATCTTCTTGTTATGGCTAGTTAAGGATGTTCCTTTTTAAAGATCCAATTTGAGAAAATAAACTTTAATTCTAAGTTTAGAAAAGTATAAATAAATCAAGAGTTGTAATAACCAGCTAAGATTTTCAACAATGTTAAAAAGGCATTCAAATAATAGAAATAAAAAGGAATAGCCACTTTTTAAGCATGAGTGAGGGATTTGTTCAAGAAGGTGGGAGGGGGACACTGGGGATGAATAATTACTTTCTCTGCCCACTCTCATGCCTTTCTGTTGCAATCCTGTTTTTTGGTGACTTCAAAGTTTAATAATGTATACAGACAACGTCTGTGATGTTTGGCCTAATCCGTTTAGGCTTGGCAAAGCGGCCGGCATGGTTAGCAAAATCTATCGGATGTTCACCACGCCATCCTGTACTCATAATTCTTTCATGGAAACAGCCTTCTGCGTGAGTTCATGTCCTGAATGTAGAAAGTGAAGTTTGGGCCATCAGCACACTTCAGTAAACCTGATTTCTGCTTCAGTGTTTTTCTTTTTTATTATTTGCATTTTGGCGACACTTTTTAAGAAAGGACAAATTTAAAAAGATAATTTAAAAAATAGTCGGTCAGCTATGTGTCCGATTGGCACCCTATCATACAGTATGTTTTTCAATTCTGATCATAGGGTCTCCCTCTATATGTGTGTTTTGCGTTTATTATGTTTAAATGGTGATTTCAATATAATACTGATGTAAAATGCTTTACATTCAACTACTGATGATGCAGCATCAGGAGTAGCTGGGGATTCAGTATCTTGCTCAAGGATACTTCGACATGGTCACAATGGCATGGGATCGAACCAACAACCCCTGGGTTGTGAGACGACCACTATAACACTGACCCACGGCGCCCCCATGTGATGTGATTGTAAATGTTAAAAAATGCGCTCATCATTGACAATAAATCAACTTACGAACACACTGGGTTCTGAGAGGCTCTTCATAAGTCGAATTGTTCATTAGTCCAGTTAAATTAAATTAAATCAACATATATTTATGTATACATTATAGGGATATAATGATATCCAAACACCGCTATACGATATTATCACGATATGAAGCTCACAATACGATAATTATCACGTTATTGTGGGGAGATTGGCGACATTAAATAAAGGTCACAGGTAGTCCTCGGGTTCCGGGGAGGTTGTTTGTAAGTCAAATTTGTTTGTAAATCGAATCACATTAAATTTTGTTTCAAAATTAAATTTGATCAATTTAAAAAAAAAAAAAAAAATAAATAAACATATTAAACTATATACCTTATATATACTTTCTATACAGTACATAAATTAAATGAAAAAAAAATACATTAAATTTCATCATCCATCCATCATCCATTATCTGAACCACTTTTTCTCACAGTACATTACATTTTTACACAGTACAATGCAATAAAAACAAAATAAATATGCTTAACTGTACATAGATGGTGGAGGAGTTATTGAGTTGACTTCATGTGAGGCTGAAGTGGAATGCATTACGTATTGGGTGTAACGGTCTCATGTTTTCCGACAGTCCATGAAGTCCTCATGACTGTCATTGGCTCGTATGATGAGTCAAGATGGCGACCGCCGAGTCAGCTGAAGCTGAAGAGACATTGTACGTTTTGCTATTACGGCGATAAAGAAGACGACTGAGGGCTGCTTTTCATGAATATCCTCCAGGAGAGCCTCTGAAATGTACTCACACTGTGGCGCCAATATCGAGTGCATGAAGAGTGCGTGTGCCGTGGCCAACTGGCTACTGGCCGTGGCCCCATGCATGCTGTGCCATTCATCGCCGGACAGAGAGGTAGTCGCAGTGCTGCTCGGCGGGGTTGTGGCAGAGAGGGGCACTACAGTACAATATTGTACCATAATGTATGATGTGGCGCGCACTTAAATATGAACTTTTAGCACGTACAGTATAATACAGTTTTTATGGACATCAGTCAGCCTTTGTTTGTATCTGCAAATGATTGTAACTTGGATGTTCGTAACTAGAGGACTACCTGTATTGTAAAAAAAAAAGAGCTCATACTAAAAAAAATTAAAATTGTGGCAGTTTTAACTCTTTTACTGCCAAAAACGTTAAATTACGTTGAGTAAACGAATGCCGTCTCCGCTCCGCTGCCCGGCCCCTCTTCGGCGCCGGTGCCTGGGTGCGGGGTGTCCCCGGGATCTGGGGGTCGGGTCGGGGGGCAGGGGCGGCTGGGGTGGGGGGTGTCTGGGGGTTTGGGGGCAGCTGGGGCTGGGTTCGGGTGGATGCCGGGGGTGGATGGGGGGCGCGGGGGTCGTGGGGGGAGCGGGGGCTGTGGACCGGTGGGGTGCCTGGCGGGCCTGCAGTGCCCCGTCCTGCTGCGTTGGGTTGGGGGCGCGGGCCGCTTTGGGGTGGGGGGCGCTCCTGCTCCTGGGTTTGCTTGCTCTGTCCTGGCGGGGGTCGACGGCTCCCCTCTTTGGTGGAGATTTTCATGCATGCCAGATCCACCACACCAGCATCTAGCGAAACTCAGACACAATCTGCTTCTTCCTCAGGTCATTGAATCGGTGGAGGCTGGTGTCTGTGGATCTCACTCTGCTTCGTCTGTCCTTCCTACCTTTCCTCAGTCTCTCCTTTGGGCCCTTGAGGTCTCCCTGATTTGCTGGAATTCAGATGTCTCTGGTGTTGGTGAAGCACTCTGGTTGGTGGCCTGGTGGGTGATGTCTGGTCGGTGCTGGACTTCACTTTCCTTTCTTTGATTTGGTCCTTCTTCGGGTCTCCTGACGGCCCCACGACTCTGGCTGGATTCTGAAGTGTTCGGTTTAGGTGAACGGTATGGGATTTTTTTAATAGGTTTTAGGTGCACTAATGAATACACGCACACACGCACGCACGCACGTACACACACACACGCAGAAACACACACCCACATACAAAAAAAAAAAGAAAAAAAAAAAGGAGAGCAATGATGATGACATGTCAAATGAACAATACTGAGCTCTCCGGAAAAAAAAAAAAGTAAACGTTGACGCGGCAGTAGAAGACGTGAGGCGGAGCTAGATGGCTGAGGAAGCGAACAATGGCGACCGGTTGCAAGCAGCTCATCGACCAATGCTAAAGAGCACAGTGATGACGACGATGATGATGATGGTGGCTCCGAGGTTGACGCCGAAGTTGGAAGCGTTGACGCAGCGGCTATGACCACGTCATAAAGCCTCACCAGCTAGCGATGCTAACACCGGAAAACGCAGAGCACAACCGAGCACGCTCAGGCGGACGTTCAATCGGACGACGAAGAGTGCCCCGAATCCAATGCATATTCATCGGAGGAGTGGGTACACTCTGCTACTTGCTATTCCCCGGAAAAAAAGGCCGTCAAGTAAGTTTAACGTCTGCACGCGAAAGGGGCAATCGCAGTGAAACGAAACTGTTGTGCAAATCCTGCTCCGTCTCCTTGCACGCAGGGGAGTGTTACAAAAAGAAAAACTGTATTTGAAACATCCACATAATTGTAAATAGTACCAGAGTTGCACACATTTGTAAATAGTTTGCGAAATTGGTTTGTCAAATTGTTACACTGTTGAATGGAAATAAACGTATTTTGCTATGAAAAAAAACTTTTTCATTGTTGGTGGTAGTGTTTTACAGAAGTAAAGCACTATTTAGATGTTTATGGCATCATTCATGGACGAAAAGAAGTGTACAATTCACTAGAGTGCATGAAATAACATCGTTTCACAAAAAGCTTGTTTTCTCCGTTTTTTGTTTCAAAACAGAGCATTTCGGTGAAACTAACCATTTTCTATTGTTGATTACTGAAAAATGGAATAAGGTAGAAACAAACTTTTTTTTTTCTGATGAAAGATGAGAGTTCAATCTTTCATTTAGTAGTATGTGTGTTTCCATAGTCCAAACACAACATTTTCTGTGGACCTTGAAATATCAGTCAAAATGCTTAAATCGGCTGGCACTGGCGGCATCCCTTTTCTGAAAACGTCTGGCAGTCAAAGAGTTAATATTGCAATATCACGATATTGCTGTAATCGTTACATCCCTAATACATTATGATTAATTTAAATGTAGAAGAAAAAAATGAAACCAATGAAACAAAATGAAATTATAGCCGGTACCTTGATAAAAAAACAAAAAAAACAATTGAGAGACACACACTAGTGCGTGGTGAAATAAAAACAATGTGGGACAAAATTATTGCCTTCTGTTGGATCGAGAGGTATACAACACAGCCAGCTCATTTGTTTATGGCTGCTGAACTGTTAACCAAGATAACATTTTTTTAGTATCCAACACAAGCACAGTTCACCAGATTGACTCGCGATCCTGAAACTTTTTTTTCTGTTGGAGTAGGAGCCTCTCTGCTTCTCCGCTTGAAGCAATGCCGGTGTGGAGTCACCCCAGCGATCAAACACAAGCGAGACACGCGGCGCGTAGCATTAGCTTTTCCTTTATCAGTCATGCTAAACAAAATTTACTTGCATAAAGTTTACTTGTGTGGAAACTTGCAAATTGCAGTGCAAGTGTGTGACTGAGAGACAATGAGACAGAGAGCGGGACAGAGGGAGAGATTAGATTATAGTATGGCACGGTGCTGCTCGGTGGGGTTGTGGCAGAAAGGGGAGTTATAGTACAATACCGTAATGTATGAAGTGGCGCGCAGTTAAAAATATGAACATGAGAGCACATTAAGGCATTTTATGGCATTTATGGACGTTACTCAGAGTTTGTTCGTATCTGCGAATGATTGTAAGCGGGATGGATCTTCATAAATAGAGGACTACCTATTTCACAGATTTCACCCTCTTGTGGCCGTTTTTCAGTCAGGAACTAAAGGCTGAAATGGTTATTTTGCATTTATTGACCGCCACAGGTAAGAGAGCACATAAGTTTTCAGTTGTACTTAAAAATTTAATTAACTCTGAAGTGCAGACAGATCTTTGTATATTATATAGTATATCACCATTGACTACTGCACTGCTATTAGATGAATGACAAAGGGAGAACATGGAACAGGAAACAGAAATACAGAGCAGCCTTCCAAATTAAAAGCATAGGTTTCAAAACAAGTTATAATTAAACATCACACACCAAACAGCTTGAGTAATTCTTAATGTGGTAGATATTACGAAATTACTTGAAACATTATTGTATTGAATTGAATTCTTTGCACTTCACTGTATTCCTTAAAAATAAGTTGTACAACCACATATTTCGATTGGGACTTTTTTTTTCTGGATTATTTGCTTAATCTTATTTATCTATTTTTTTAAAATTAATTTTATTGTGTAAACTATGCAAAATAAATTTTTAGAAAGCTTTAGAAACTCTGGGCGGATCTCATTCACCCCCGGGGCCTTGCCACCGAGGAGCTTTCCAACCACCTCAATGACTTTGACGTCGAGGTCAGCAGCACCCCATCTCCACTATACACAGTGTTAATGGTGCACTGCTTTCCTCTCCTGAGATGCCGGATGGTGGACCAGAATTTCTTCGAAGTTGTCCGGAAGTCGTTTTCCATGACCTCACCGAACTCCTCCCATGTCCATTCCACTTGGCCAGCCGGTACCTGTCAGCTGCCTCCGGAGTCCCACAGGCCAATAAGGCCTAATAGGACTCCTTCTTCAGCTTGAAGGCATACCGCTGGTGTCCATCAGTTCGAGGATTGCGGCAACGACAGGCACCAACCCCCTTGTGGCCACAGCGATCAGCCGCCTCAACAATGGAGGCACGGAACATGGTCTACTCGTCAATGTCCCCTGCCTCCCCCGGGACGAGGGAGAAGTTCTGCCAGAGGTGGGTGTTGAAACTCTTTCTGACAGGGGATTCTGCCAAACGTTCCAAGCAGACCCTCACAATACATTTGGGTCTGCCAAGTCGGACCAGTATCTTACCCTGCCATCGGAGCCAACACCACCAGGTGTTGATCAGTTGACAGCCCCGCCCCTCTCTTCACCAGAGTGTCCAATACATGCGGCCGCAAATCCGATGACACGACTACAAAGTCGTGACACAATCAGAGTGTGGTTATTCTGATTTGCCACTTTCCTCAAATGCAGCATTTTTTCTTCGGTGAGGTGATCTCTGCTCATTGAAAATTATTGACTTTGGAGTGTTGCAATTTGATTTGATAGGATTATTTTGATGTGAAAAGGTGATAAAATGCTGTTTGACTACTATAACAACATTAATGGTTTGTATGCTAGTCACAGACAAAAGTAATACAATACACCGTGGAAAAGAGGCTTTGCATTGTGGAAATAGCAGAAATGCCCAGATGTTGAGAATGGACTACATGCACATATCACTTCTGCATTCAATGTCTTAATGCAACCAACCTTCTGGTGCGGGGAGACTTCAGCGCAGCGCACTGTTGATGTGATGTAAAACTCTAAGGGTGTATTCAGACCTGCACTGTATGCAAACGGACCAGAGTTCGTTTCCCACGCTGATCCAGAACTTTTGTGCAGGTCTAAATACACACAAAAGAATCCTGGTGCGGACCAAACAAGTGGACCGAGACCAACTTTTTGAGGTGGTCTCGGTCCGCTTCCGAACGCACTCGGTGTGGTTCACTTCGCAGTCTGAATACAAACCACGGCTGATCCGCTCCAACTGCAGGACATATGAGCCTTTTTTTGCTTAACGAGCCACCGTAGCCAAGCATCGCAGGGGGAAGACATTGCCAGCTAGTGAATATTGTAAATTCATTCATAATGCATCCGTATTCTGTTTAGCCACGCTGCTCCTCCGGGGACTGCACGCAATCAACGGTGCGTTCCAAATTTAGAAACAGCATCGCGGAACCTCCGTTGAATGTGAGCTACCCTTGACGCTTGCTAATATCTTGCATCTAATAATGCCACAAATATGCAGAGCAGTAATGCAGCACGTCGGAATTTCATGTTTTCCTCTATTTCCGGGTTTGCTTATGTTTTCAGCCCTTATTTTTGTCCAATGGGAGCACAGATCGTCACGCGGGTCGACGTGATTATGCAATATAGTCCACTTGCGGGCTCCAGGTGGCGGGGTTGGTACCTCCACTTGCTAAAAGCACAGTGTGAATATGAACCGCACCAAACAAACAAAAAATAAAGTCCGCTTTTGGTCCTCCACCAAACAAGCGGACTAAAAGGACTTTTCTGTTCTGAATACACCCAAAGCCTAAAACCCACCGAAAAAGAACATGGGTCGCTCCTTGCTTTAACACTGTCTATCAAAATTTTAAAACTACTAATAATTAGATCACCCAGAGCCGTGTTTTTAACGGCTTTTTAGCTCTAGTAATTATGTCATTGCTTAAAATTATTTTTATTACACATAAATCCAAGCCGTTTGAGTAGCTACGAAAGGTATTTTGTTTATTACATTATTTAATGTAAATGTAAATGATGTATTGTTGCCCCTCTCCCGGGACTACTGGAGTCCACACAGTACCCCCCCCCCCCCCCCCACCAGTCAGACGGTAAGGTTGAGGTATTGGATCTTTCAGATGGAACCTGCCAGCTAACTGTTCATATCTTGTTCATTTTCCTTTTTTAATTTTTTATTTTAATGTTATGTTATTGGATAAGAATAATGTATTAGTACATTTACATCACATGATATAATTAATAGAGAGTACGACTAGATAAGTTATTGTGTTTCTTACTCCTTTTGAACATGTAAATTATGATGTTATTAGTGAATTATTTTCTTTCTTCAATTTTTTATTTTAGCTTCAACTTATATTTTGTAATGTGTTTATATGTTCAATAAACCAACCAACCAACAACAACTCTCTGGCCTGTGGTCTCCTCTTCGGCAACAGTATCTGATGATCTCTGCCTTGTCAATACTTTGAAGTAGATGTAATGCCTCTACTGTTTTTTCTGTTTTATTTTTAATGTTAACCCATGGTGACATTTCTCTTAATGCCTTGCTGAAAAGTGTTTGCTATGGAAAGCCGATAGCGTTGTCAGCGGCGAAAGAATAATGACTCATATAAATATTTTCATGGTTTTTATTACAATAAAATGGCAGCATAGGAATAATATATATATACAGGCACATGAAAAGTCAAAACACCAGAAAGGCAGAAACATTAGATAATTTTGTAAACAGAGTAACAACACATAAAAGTTTAAGCTTCAAAATACAGCTCTACTGTAGTTACTCTACTGTTAACAAACTGCGCCCTTGTGTGGTCGACAACTACAGAGTTATCCCTGCGAATGTTAACAAGTTACAACAAACTGTATCGGGTGGTCAGCATAAGGAAAAAAAAAAACAGGCAGAGTTACAACCTGTCTATCTGGACACATAGCAGTGATCGCTTGGTGTACTGTTGTCTCTCCTCTTCTTTGATGCCTTGACAAATGCACGCAACCACACTTATTAAAAAAATGACAAAAAAATACTCCAAAACTCTCACAACTGATCGAGGTTCTCTGAAAGAAAATAAACGAGACGACTTGTACCGTAAACGTTGGTACAATATGAGATTTTCCTGGAAATATGTCACAGCTTTTTGTGAGTAGTCCATTGTCAATTTCACCCTTATACTATAGATTATAACCATTCATACATTTTAAAGCAATACACCACTGATAATTCCTTTTCTTGCATTCAATTAGGCAGTGTGTATAAACATTAATCATGCAAATAGGTGATATCAGATACCCTGCTAAAAAAAAGTTGAAGTATCAAAATAATGACATAGCCTGCACAGCGCCATCTTGGCCAGTTAGTTGTTACCTAATCACTGTGACTTAGTGCATGCTGTAATGGACAGAATGCCCACATGTTTGTCGGTCTTACCTAAAATTAGGGTGATGACGTGAAGCATGGTTAAAATAAAATGGACTGGCGGACTGACAATTACAGTTTGGTTTGGCTTGAAAAAATGACGACCTGACGATGACGGAAGGGTGCCCAGGGCGCTGGCCAATATGCCTCCACAACATCAGCTGCTGAACACTGTATGAATTTGATTTTGTTTTTCTTCATTGTAAGTCATGCAGGTCCTGACTTGTATATTGTTCCAATGCTCCTGTGGAATTTTCAAATCTAATACCAAATCTATGAAGAACCATTGTGGGATTTTTTCCCAGACTTGCTGCTTCCAAGAAAGTGGACAGGGAAGGGGGGAGTTCAAAATCACATGAGGCTGCAGATCAAAAGAAGCATCAGAAGACAGTAGATTGTTGAAAACACTCCTTGAAAGAAGGATGAATATGGAAAATAAGAGTGATTAAAAAAAAATTGTGAAAGGAGAAAGTTGGGTGGCAAAAAAAAAATTAAAAATTGAATAATGAATTACTGGAAGCAATCCAACAAAAAACTCATAACCTGAATGGCTAATGCTCAGGCTTTACAGTTTCATAGATTATGTAAAAATAAATAAATAAATAAAAGCAACATTCTGTATTTTTACTTTACAAAGCAACCAAGTAAACACAGAAACTCTATGTTATGATTGGTGTCCTGTCTTGCTTGTTAGGTTTTGTTTGCACCTGTATTCGTCATCCTGTTCCCTTGTGTCATCCAATCATCTGCCCCAGCCACTTGTGTCTTGTCCAAGTGTGTCTCGTTGTCTCGTCAGTTGGCTTGTATTTAGTTCCCTGGTTTCGTTCAGTCTTGGTTGGATCATTGTCGCTGTCATCACTCTTGTGTTTTGTTGTTACTTTGATTTTTGGTCTTTTCAGAACTATGTTGGTTTTGTTTATTTAGAGTTTTACCCAGTACCCCTGTTAGTGTTTTTGTTAAATAAATCGTGTTCAGTATAACATGCATCCCTGACGTGGTTCTCCTGCTTCCCTGTATTTGGGTCCTCCAACCCCACCGTGACACTCTAAAAACAGTCGTCATCCTCTGCCAGGCCATTCGTTAGCCATGTTAATTCATAAAAAATACAAACCTGTAGTCCTTCTCTGTATAATAATAAATAAAAAAATTGAATACACTTGCGTATCTGTTTATAATTTGACTTATTGCATATCCTTACAAAGTTATACTTCAATACTTACAAAAGCCAAAATTTTAGACCTTTGCACAGTGAAACATTCAGATGCGCTAACTAGTCGACCACTGTACCACCTATTGTTAACATCAATATTATTTTTAATGTTATGTGAACACATCCATTTTTGCAGTGAGCAGTTTTCAGTGCTTACACTGAACACAATGGCACTTTGTGGTCCATTCACTAATGCATGGTGTTGACCTCCAAAATGCTCTTACTTTGTATAGTAACCTAAGTAACCCCACTTTGACCAAATGGTGTGATGTGTTCTCCTTATGCAATGTGAACACTCTGTCTGAGCGTGCAAACAAACAAATATTTTATCTAGCAAATAAGGTTGTGAATAGCAGACTGTAAGATTGAAAAGGTCAGCAGGTCTTTTATTAATGAGTAGCGCCTCCTGCAAGGGAGCTTGGTGCTCCCAGCGCTACAGCCCCAGCACTGCCAAAATGTATCAACAAAACAGTGTGAGCATGCTTCACTCTTTACTCTCCAATAGTATACCTGGAAAAAATGTGATAATGACTGTGAGAGGAAGTAAAAGATTAACCATCCCATTACATTAACATGCTCCTCATGAGATGCTGTACAATGTCAGAGCATGCAAACAGCTCCTCCCTTGCTTGTTTGGAGAGTTTGTTTGAAAGTGAAAATGATGATGATGGCGCACTTGGCAATTAGCCCTGTGGCTAACATCAAAGGAGAGGAAAAACAGCTGCTAATTTTCTCCTTTGACCTTTGGCTCCCACTGGTATTTCATATAAACACTGATTTACAGCTAACTGTAGGGACTATAGTATGAGAAAAAGGGAAAGGAGAGATGTATAGGTGGTACTCCTTTCTTTAACAATTTATGTCCTATATACTCATACTTCATTGTGACCTTTTCCACCCACTTAGTAGTTTTTAAGCATTTACCATCAACATTTTTTTTCACGTCTGTATGCATATGTTGGTTGTTTATTGTATGTTAATATTCCGAGCAACAATAAAATATATATTGTAAATACATACTGTACAAGCATTACAATAAGATAAACAATATGACAAACAGCCTAATATGTTTCCAATTTCCTGTAGTGCCAAACAGAAATCAACATTTTGCTGCTGCTCATCCACTGTAAAATTGTGAATATGAATCACTGTTTACGTCTACTTCCATTTAGTCCCACAGAGAACCCTTTACTGAAAGCATCAGAGTGGCTCCCCTAGAAAGAGGATCTCAAGAGTAAATTTGTCTGCACAATCCATTCCTGCCCTGCACCCTGCATTATTTATCTGGTTGTTACAAACATAACTGAGATTTGTTTTTCAAAAATCATTTCCAGTTTAATACATTTGCGATGTAGAAACTTTTTTTTTGATGTACACCTAGCGTTCCTAAAGAAACAACATGTGATCGGGAGAGTCACCCTCCCCCACACCGTGCTCTGGTCATTCACCAGACACATTCATGAGGTTTGATCTACCGATTGCATGTTGTTTCTTTAGAAACGCTACAGAGGCTTACCTTGCTTTCTTTATACGTGTTTCACATTGCTCGGCAGAGAGCCAGCTGCCATTCTACGTCACTACGCGCTGAATGCGTAGCGACGTAAATAACAATAGCGGTGTACGTCCAAATAAAGTTTCTACAAAATGTAATAAACTGGAAATGATTTTTGAAAAAGAAATCTCATAGTTATGTTAGTAACAACCATCCATCCATCTTCTTAACCGCTTGTCTTCACAAGGGTCACAGGGCATGCTGGAGCCTATCCCAGTAGGCGGGGTACACCCTGAACTGGTTGCCAGCCACACAGAGACAAACAAACACCCACACTCACAATCACACCTATGGATAATTTGGAGCATTCAATTAATCTGCCATGCATGTCTCCGGAGTACCCGGAGAAAACCCACGCAAGCAAGGGGAGAACATGCAAACTCCACCCAGGAAGGCCGAAGCCCAGACTCGATCTCACGTCCTCTGCACCGAGAGGCGGACGTGCTAAACAGTCAGCCACCGTGCTGCCCTAATAAAAACAAAATAAATAATATAGATCAAACTTTTCATTACAGTCGGGGTTCCGTTTAACTAAGTCCCCACTTTAAAAAGAAAAAAAGAAGAAGCCCCAATTCATGAAGCACAATGCCTTATGTTCTTGTGAGACACATTCAGCACAGCAATGTCATCTACCTTTTAAACATTCCTCCACCTGCTCCCTGCATTCACTGCAGATCACAATGTCGTCCAGAAACATCATGCCAGACGTCCACTACTTTTGCAGGCCAAAAATATGTCTTGTTAAGTAAAAAGGTTAACAGAATACGTTCTGATTTAGTAGGTTCAACAGTAATGGTGACCTGAGAGTCCGGGCACAGAATGCCGCTGTGTCGGGCCATCACCTGCATATAGATACCGGCCTGACCAGGCATGTGCTTGACGAATCGGAGTTAGACTCAAGTAGTAAGCTTTGACTCGTCCGGCCACCACAATGGTGGCAAGAAACAAAGGTAGCAACACAAAGTGAAGCTTTGATGCCAGATTATTTTCAAAAATGTGCGGACAACAACTGTGTGCTAACAAGAACTTTATTCATTATATAAGTTGTAAGATAACGCACACCAACACCATGACAGTTTACGGTGCTGTGTCGTTGCTGTAGGCTTATTGGAATACAGAATACAACAGGCCTGTGTAAATGACCAAAAATTTCTTCACATGAAAATTGTTAGTGGCGCTAAAAAGTTTGCCAGCCGCCTCTGTAATTTTTCTGCTCTCAGGCTTGTTGTGTTTGTTTCAGTCCAGCTTGATTGACAGTGGGCAGATCCTCCAGCAACGCACCTGCTGCTTGTATGTAATCAAGCTGCTTTAAAAGGCAGCTGAACCCGCTAGTTATGTTGTCAGACAATTTGCTTGCTCACCACTGTGTTTCAGTTGTTAATCTTTAGTCTTTGATCTGGGTCCACATTACCTCGCTTTGTTTTTGACCTTATCTTGTTTTTCTCAGATTTCGTAAGTATTTTTGTAGTCCCTTGCTCTTTGTTGCGAGCGCTTAAAAATGAAAAAATAAAAAATGAGACTTAAAAAATAAAAATAAATGTGGAAAAATAAATATCTAAATAGATTTAAATATCAATCATTAAATAAAAAGGCTCTCCTCTCATTTTTATTTATTTCATGCTGCAGACGCTGTCAGCATGAAATGCGTCATGAAATGTTATTCAAATGAGGGGGCGGTACTAAGTGTGGCTTTGGTTGGACTCCACTGTTGCAAACTGCCTTTCGATGGAGTGAGTACGTCGGCGAACAAGGAAGTCTCGCCGGCTTGCATGGAGAACTCCAGCAATGGACAACTATCTTGACCACTGTCACCACAACTTGAGTTGCTCGACAACTTCACACAAGTTCCATGTAAACAACAAGGTCCATTGTTTCTTTCGTGTGTGTGTGAATTCTCCCTTGCTGTGGAACGGGCAGAGTCTGACATAGACTGACATGTCGATCAATCAAGAGGCGAATAGTTCAACCCAAGACTATCATGATTCTGCTCTCAGTTCTTTTGTGTCGTGTTTTTCCATTGTAGTGAATGAGGGGGCGTTCCCTCTAGCGTCTCACCTGTGGCGCATCATAATCAAGGAACTTTAAAAGGATTGCAGGAACAACACACCTTGGTGGATTATTCCTTGCTTGCCCAAAATTCTAATTGTGTTCTAGACCTTTTCTTGTTTCACAGCCAAGAATTATTCTATAGTCTAGTTCTGCGTGCAAGCTTTTTCCCACATTGCTTTTGGTTCTACTTTTATATTTTTTTATTTGTTATTTAGTGCTCATGTTCCTTGCATTTCATAGTAAGCGTTTTCTGCGCCAGTGCTTTGTGTTGTGATCAATAAATTTGTATATTTCATTTTATCCTGGTCTGCGTTTTTGGGATCCACCCCTCATTTGTGTCAAAGACGCACTTATGACAGCGTCTGCAGCATGAAATGAATATGAGAGCAGAGCGTTTTTATTTACTGATTGACATTTAATTCCATTCTAATATTTTTGTTTCCACATTTACTTTTATATTTACTTTAATTGTTTGAATCTCGTTTTTTGTGTATTTTACTCTTCTTTCTTTCTTTATTTATGTATACAATATTTTTGGGTGTTTTAAATTTCCATATATATTTTTTTGTATTTAATTTTTGAAATATATTTAAATCTGTTTGTGTTTGTAAATCTGTTTCATTTTATCCTGGTCTGCGTTTTTGGGATCCACCCCTCATTTGTGCCAAAGACGCACTTATGACAGTGTCTGCAGCATGAAATGAACATGAGAGCAGAGCGTTTTTATTTACTGATTGACATTTAATTCCATTCTAATATTTTTATTTCCACAATTACAATTATATTTACTTTAATTGTTTGAATCTCATTTTTTGCGTATTTTTACTCTTCTTTCTTTATTTATTTATGTATACAATATTTATAATATCTATTTTTAAATTTCCATATATATTTTTTTGTATTTAATTTTTTAAATATTTTTAAATCGGTTTGTATTAACTTTTAGTAGATTTTTATTTTATTTTATTTTTTGGGGAGGGGCGGGGCATTTTTTGTGCCCTGCGATTGGCTGGCAACCAGTTCAGGGTGTAACCTGCCCAATGCCTGAAGCCAGCGGGGATAGACTCCAGCGCGCCCGCGACCCTTGTGAGGACAAGCGGTTAAGAAAATGGATGGATGGATGGAAGGGGGACATTTTTGGTCCTCCATAGGTAAAGCCAACAGAAGCTGTTTGTGGGCTTAATGCTTGTAATAAATAAGGTCAGGTAACCAACCACCATCTGCTGTCAATGTACTTGAGAGACATTACAGAAGTGGGCGTCCATCAATGTTTCCGCCATTCGTCAGTCAGCGACCCAGTTACTGATGATTACATTGACAAACAAAAACCCACTTCTAGCAATTATGAGTCTATACAAGTTTTTCATCAATCGTTAATTGTCAACAAAATTTGCATCCGTCATTGACAGCTTGACGGACCAGCCGTCAATATTGACGGAATGCCCACCTCTGGTTGTCGCCATCCCACCTACACATTTTGTGGTAGAAACACAAACCTGATCAAGATTTAAAGAGCTACTGTATACCATAAAGTTTAACAGCACTATTTGCCACTTTTTTGGCAACCTTACTCAGTGGTGCTAACTGATCTGATATTGTACTGTAAGGTACTATTGTACATGTATTGAATACATGTGAAGGCAGATGGAATATGCATGGTTCATCATTAATAACACGCAATAACCAACAACTATGGAGGCCAATAATCAAACAAGACCTCCAGTGCACAAATCAGCACCTGAAGAACGATTTTTATTTTTATCTTGGTATGATTTGTTACAAGAACTGTGTCATGTTCACTAAACAACACTGAAACTAAAATGAATCCTTCCTGTCACGCTTACATGGTGCACGGCGCACTCTAGATTTCATTCAGCAAAGGTCATTATTAGACTTATTACAATGGCAATATTTATTAAAAAATGCAAACGACTGATCAACATGAGAATATGTGCATGTGGGCTTCAATGTGATCACATTGTTAATGCGTGTGTGTATGTATGAATCAATCACTGGAGTGTGGGTGACTGACGATGTTGAGCTGTTTGTCTTTCTCATAAAAGGAAACCGGATCAAAGAGCTGGTCCACCAGCTGGACCTTCAATCACTTCGGGACACTGACTTTGGA